>NC_056725.1:1950489169-1950789169 GCF_019279795.1 Protopterus annectens | reverse complement strand
CTAGGGTAAGGGCACCCTATACAGTCCATTTGAGACATGTGCTTAATGTACATTTGTTACGCAACAGTACCAATCACAGAGTAGTAGGTGACATATAGTTACGTTATATGAATATGTGCAGTGTGTCCCTACCTACAGGCCTTTGACTTGCAAACATGGGTAGCAGTTAATTCAGTAGCAACAACCTGTGTGGGTTAAAACTGCATTACTCAGTCATTACTCACTATATTCACAGCAATGTAATTGAAGTGCAACACACGGGATTCAAACCCAGAATTGTGGGTGGCAAAATGTACTGTATACAAGGTATTTAACAGAATGATCTCCACTCAAACCTGTGCTAAAAGTAAAAAAAAAAAAAAAAAAAAAAAAAGGGGTGCTAGGACAGTGGCAATGGGGGCAAGCAGGGGGAAAAACATACTGAAAGGCAGGTAGGGATGTGCAGGATGGGTGTAGAGAAGGACCATAGCTCTTCATTTCTTGTACAACAACAGCTGTGCATTTGTACAGATGTTGTACATGAATTTGGAGCCTCAAACCCCATAGAGAGGGGTGAGGACAACAGAAATGCATTGTTAAGCCAATTGGACCTAATTAGTTGTGTCCAGTGGGCACATGTGCGACAAGGAGAGCTTATGTATGCTGCAATATTTTCTTGTGAGAGTGGAAAGTTGGGGGAGGGATGTAGGTACATATGGGGAGGTAAGTTGGGTAGAAGAGGTTGCATTTGCAGACAGACAAGACAAGACAGCAGACAGGGGCAGCATATGAAACATGAGAGGATACACACCTTGGATGGGGAGGGTGTTGTGGAATCTGAGGTGCATGTGCCTCCAGACAGCAGCAGCATGACTGAGATCCCCACTCATGGGCAATTGGTACTGCTCCTTCTCTGCCCTGAAGGTGGCTGTGCTGGATGCTGGGTGCTGGGGTCAGCAGCCCCCACCAGGTTGTCCAGTCTGCCCTTAATCCAGCACAGGTGATGTTCATAATTCCTATGAACAATCCTGCGAACCGCGGCTGGTATTTGATCCTGGGTGACAACCCGCCCCCTCTGACCCTGCTCCAAAGGGGAGGTGGTTCCATGCATAGGTGATGCAGGATGGCAGAGGGAGCACCACCATCTTGGGTCCCAAATGAGCTGGTACCCAGTGCCACTGCCGGCTGAGGTGGAGTAGGTGGATCAGCAGGAACCGACCAAGCCAGACATGCTGTGGATATGGAGGTAAATCACTACATATAGGTGAATTATGAACAAATCCATTATTAGTAATAGCATGCCAGAACATTGGAAATAACCCCATTACATTTCATTGCATAATATGTGAAACACAACAACAAATAACATAACAGTTAGTATATTAACAGCATGCCAGTAACAGTTAAGGCCAACAGAATAGGTAATTCAACAAGATATGTTAATATGCAACCATGGTAATACATAACATTAATAAAACACATGCCCCAGAATAAAGTTTATGGAGCAACATATGTTAATAGTAAACCACAACCAATATATGACAATAATAACTATATGAAGATAAGGGGTGGGGAAAGAGAGAAATACAGTCCATTAATACCATAACGGGCTATATAGTTGACAACAGTAATGCTATCTACACTACAGGTCTGTCCTTTCTTTATGTGTAAATGCGCCCTATAGCTGCTGAAGCATGTACATACCTCTCAAGCTATCTGCATGGGACACTATGGGCCAAGCAGTAACACCTGCAGGTACACAAGTACAAAGAACACTTGCACAGCAGCACCTTTGGGTGGCTGCAGCTTTTTGTTTTGGGGTTTGCAAGCTCTGCATGACTTGAAGTATGATGCAACATGTTTCGATTGCGTATTTTCGAGATCGTTTTGACAAATCCAATACTGAGTTGCCCTACTGGTCCATAAATGTATATTTGCCTTTGGGTGATTTGGCAGTTAAGAGGGGTGATGATCAGTGATCACTTGTTTGCTTTTCTTTCTGGGATATATTCCGAAGTCAGGAACTACCACTTCTAGGCTCAATGACTGCACTCCGAACTTTTAGTTATTAAGAAGGAACTGTTGTCATTATCAAAATCTGTTGCCAAGAGGACTTCCAACTCTCGAGTTCAGGTAAAAAAAAAAAAATGAAATATTTTGCTTTTGTTAAAGTCAGTTTCTTCATCAGTAGTGACTATATTTTATCAGTCTAATAGGCTGTTAATTTAGCTGTGAAAGTCATAGGAATGTAAGTTAGATTTATCACAGCATTCAGAACTTCATTAAAAGAGAGAAAGTGTCTACCTAGGGATGATTGAAGTGGGAGGTTGGCATAGTGGTTAAAGTGTTTACCTTATAAACACAAGGTGTACGGTTTGATTCTGACATGGGGTAATTGGCTAGGTTTATAGTAGCCCAAATGGGCAGTTAGCCTACTACTACTCTATGAGCCTATGAACATCAAGTGGCTCTATATAACTACCAAGGAGTACTGTGGGCTGATGTACTGTTACTTTGCTATTGACATAAAATCATGTTGATGATAGATCTGTGACAGAGGGATTACGCAACAGTAATTACATTCCATGACAGCGTGACACTTGAGAGACATGTATGTGTTGAGTAGACAGAGTACACAATTATCATGTCTTGCTTGGCAGGCATGGAGATAGTACCTAACAGCAGTGACTACAGAGGACGGCATCACATGTAGTAATGGAGTGCATCAACCTTTACAAGACACTCCAGGAATACAGCCATACCTTGATTACACATTTTATTTTAGTATATTTTATTATTATTGACCTTATTTCCTTTATTTTATGCATTAATAGTGCATTTATGGTAATGACTTTAACAGTCTGTGACAGCTGAACAAACAATTATGTACACATAATATGAGCTATCTCACCCATGTACCTGTGTTCCTGTGGAGAGAATGATATCGTAATTACACATTTTCTTTCTTTTATTTTAGTATATTTTGTTATTTTTGAACTTATTTCCTTTATTTTATGCATTAGTAGCACATTCGTGGTAATGATTATAACAGTCTGTGACATCTGAACAAACAATTATTTACACATAAATAAGAGCTATTTCACCCATTTACCTGTGCTCCTGCGGAGAGAATGATATCGTAATTACACATTTTCTTTCTTTTATTTTAGCATATTTTGTTATTATTGAACATATTTCCTTTATTTTATGCATTAATAGAACATTTGTGGTAATGATTTTAACTGTCTGACATCTGAACAAACAATTATTTACACATAAATAAGAGCTATCTCACCCATTTACCTGTGCTCCTGCGGAGAGAATGATATCGTAATTACACATTTTCTTTCTTTTATTTTAGCATATTTTGTTATTATTGAACATATTTCCTTTATTTTATGCATTAATAGAACATATGTGGTAATGATTTTAACTGTCTGACATCTGAAAAAACAATTATTTACACATAATATGAGCTATCTCACCCATGTACCTGTGTTCCTGTGGAGAGAGTGATATCTGTAATTACACATTTTATTTAGGTTCATAGGTTCATAGGTAGATACTAGGCTAACTGCCCTAGGGCATTTATAAGTCTAGCCAGAGTGTATTTGGCTTCTGCCTCCCTATTAGATTAGCCTTCTGTGCCTCTGTAAAGTAGGTCACAGAAGGTACCCTTTTAAGATTAGTTTACTGTGCCTCTGTCTAGCAGGGACACAGGAGAGATCCCAGGGGTGAATTTGCGATTTCCCATCTACGCGTCCAGATTTCGCTTGAAGAGGGTCAGTGAGGGGCTATGTCTAACATGAATTGGGATTCTATTCTATTCCAGAGTGAGGGGAGCCTCCGGGAAATGAATCTGTTCCTCCAGCATGTCCTATTTATTTATGTGCTGAGGTTTAGGTCCCTGGAGCGTGTAGCTCTAAGGGACTTGGATTTTTTGAGGTGGAGCATGTCCATTAATTCTGGGTTTGACATGGCTTCGTACGTCAGGCATAGATCACCTCTAAGTAGGCGGTAAGCAACTAAGTAGAGCTGGAGTTTCTTTAGTCGAGCTGCATAGGACATCTGTTTGTAGCCCATGATCCTCTTGGTGAGGTACTTTTGGGGTCTCTCCAGCTGCTGCAGGTGTCGGGTAAGGTACATCCCAAAAGGGGCATTGTATTCAATTATGGGCCTGATGAGTGACGAGTAGAGGGGCAAAATGACCTCTCTTGATCTAGATGCGAACCCTTTCGTGATAAGGTGGGTTATATAGAAGGTCTTTCTAACCACTTTGGCAACGTGATTATCAAAGGAGAGATTACTATCTACGTTGGTCCCCAAATCTCTAATTACTTCTTCCATACTTAATGGATTACCACCTATGTGGTAATTTGTGGGTACCTTGTTTTTCCCAAAGGGGATGACTATGCACTTTTTAGCATTTAGCTTGAGGCCGTGGCTCTGGCACCAAGCATCCGTCTCTGTGAGACCCTTTTGGAGGATGCTTGTGTCAGCTGGAGATTCGATTATGGCCCCCAGTTTGCAGTCATCTGCGAACTTTGTCAGCCATAATTCCCCCGTGTTAGCCTGAACCTCAGAGAAGTATATGCCGAACAAGAGAAGTCCCAGAACTGAGCCCTGTGGGATGCCACTTGTAACTGGTTTGGATTCGGACATGGCACCTGCGATTTTGACCATGTGGGTTCTATCTCTGAGCCAGTTTGCAACCCATCTTGTGATATAGGGGTTGATATTTAAGCTGGTATGCTTATTTATGATTCCCGAGTGGGGTATTGTGTCAAAGGCTTTTGCTAGGTCCAGGTAGGCTATGTGGACTACCTTGCCCTCATCTATGGCTTTGGTAACTGTTTCAAAGAAATCAACTAGGTTTAAGAGGCAAGATCTGCCCTTAACAAAGCTGAATTGGGTAGGGTCCAGTGTCTGGTGGCTCCCAATGTCTTTGTTTATGAGTTCCATGATAATACGCTCCATAGCTTTACAGACCAGACTAGTCAGGCTTATGGGGCGATAGTTTTGTGGCACCACCTTTGTGGAGTGGGACCACTGTAGCTGTACGCCATTCTTTGGGTACATATCCTGTAGTAAGGCTAAGTTTGAACAGTGACTTAATGTGAGGGTTCAGTTCTTCTTGGAGCTTGTGTAAGACACAGCCTGGGACACCGTCCAGTCCCATAGATGCTGTGTTTTTTGCTTTGGAGAGGGCAGCTTTCACCTGTGCATCTGTGATGTCAGGGAGGTTACATTCAGTTGGGATAGGCATTTGCTCCTTTGGGGCGGAAGGGGGGGAGAAGTTTGCGCTGAATCTGTCTGCCAGGATGTTGGCTATGTCTGTAGGTTCGGTATATTTTGTACCGTTATGCAACAATTCAGAGCATATCTGGGAGTTTCTGCCCATGTTCCTGACATAACTAAACAAGGCCTTATGATTATCTTTAGTGTCTAGGGCAATTTTTCTTTCGAAACTGGCCTTTAATGATTTTATGAGGGATCGAAGTTACTTGCTAATACTGATCAGAGATGCCTTCCCTTTTTGGGATTTTGTTTTGTCATGTAGTAGCTTCCTCCTTCTGTTGTATAGCTTATTTATGGCCGGGGTCCACCAGACCGTTCTCCTGTTTTTGGAGGAGTGAGTCTTGGTTTTATTTGGGATAGCACGATCCATGCATTCCTGCAAGTGCTCATAGAATGCATTTGTAAAGGATTCTGTGGATTGGGCTGTATTATCCTCTGGCCCAGGGGCTTTGAAGGATTCCACCTCAGTCTTGAGAAGTGCAAAGTTGGCTTTTGAGAAATTCTTTACAGTGATTTCCTTGGCTGGGAGTGGGGATGGGATATGGATGTCCAGGGAAATTTGGTTATGGTCTGATCTTACCAATGAGGGGTTTACCTCTGGTGTGGAACATAGAGTCCCCATGTTGATGATGATCAGGTCCAATATGCTGTTCCCTCTTGTGGGAGTGGTGACCAGTTGTTCCATTGCATTAGAGTTTATAAATTCAAGGAACCGTTGGGCGAGGGTGTTTGGGCTTGAGTAGTTTTCCCAGTCAATGTTTGGGTAGTTGAAGTCACCCAATAACATAGTGTTTGGAGAGACCTTCATATTCTTCAGTGTTCTCAGGAATGCCAAGTGGGGTTCCTGTAATAGGGAGGGTGTTCTGTAGCAGGCTACAAACTGAAAGGCAGTTTTGCCCGCTGTTAGTTGCACATGGATGGTTTCCGATGCTTTGTGCAGTGCCACTAACCTGGAGGTGTAGGTATCTTTGATGAATATAGATACTACCCCTATTTTGTGCTTCGGTCAGAGTTTTGGGGCCAAAACGCATAGTATGAGTTATAACCTGGGAGTGCTGCAGTGCTCTCAGGAGCCTTGAACCAGGTTTCTGTTACTGCACAGACATTGATTTTCTCCATACTGAGGAAAGCCTTGAGTGTGCACATCTTGAGGTTTAGACTTCTGGCATTGAGTAGCATTACCTTTAGTTTTTTTATCCTTGGGTTGTCTGTGGTGGTGGGTTTGTCCTTTGAGCCTTGCCTAGAAAAGGCACTATGGGGGTGGCAAAAGCCTTGGCAAGTATACAAAAGTCTAAGGGTGACAGGTGCAAGCCGTCCCTAGCGAAGGAACATGGCTTGTCGAGCATGTCATCCCAGGCTGACAAACACTGGTTCCCCTTTGAATGACACCAATACTTTAGCCAATTGTTGAAACTGATCATTTAGTCTTTATACTGTAGCATCATTCTTGGTGAGGGCAAGATGGTACTCAAGGTCAGGGTCATACCAGCCTGGACTACATGGTCAGAGAGCTCCTCTATGCCTCTTTTCATGTAGTCCAGGGAGGTATGTCTCAGGTCATTCACACCAGCATGGACAATGATGGAGTCATACTTGTACTTGCTTTGGAGTGACCTGAGTGCTTGCATTATGTGGCGGATCCTGGCACCCGACAGGCAGCTTACAGTGACTTTCTCCTTGTTCAGTCTGGTTAGCAGGACGTCAGTGTGCCGGACAATAGAGTCCCCTATAACAAGTGTATTTGGTGTGTTGTTTGGCCTTAAGGGCTGTGACTGTGAGGCACACTGATTTTGTGAGATATGTGATTCATGGGTATTGTTGAGGGGTGGCTGTTGCTTGGATATCTTCTTAGGAGGTCTTTGCTGTTTAGGCAGATTTTTATTTAGAGCCTCCAAGTATGTTTTTGTGTGTTTATGTGTTGGGTATGCAGATGCAATAGGTCTGTGTGAGACTGGATTTGTGGTGTGGGTGGTTACCTTTTCCTTCTGACTGACTGTGCCAGCCTTGGGTTGAGAGAGCTCTGCCTCCAGTTTGGCTGTGTAACTGCATCTCTCACATGTATTAGAGTTTGCTGGAAGGAGGAGAGGATTGTCTGTGTACATAAGGCAATTGTAACATTGCCTCAAAATTCCCAGATTCACCAGGTGGACTGGACAGTAACATTGAAACTGACCCTTGGACATACCAGATTAGTATAGGGAACTGTCTTTTTACTGATCAGATTAGGGAAGGGAACTGATTTTTCACTTGATCAGGAAGGACCAATCGGGAGCCTAATACTTATGAGAAGTCAAGGAGGGTGTAGTGCTTCAGTTAGTTAGTGTTTCCTTATAAGAGCTGGGCAAGTGCAGAGCTTTAGAAAGAGAACAGAGTGATTACTTTGAGAGTTTGAACAGTTCTAAGAGAAAAAGTGAAGAGCAGACTTTGTGGAGCCTGGAATAGTTTAAACCTGTTTAGGCGGCGCTGCCAGATGCTGCTCAGTGCGCAAAACCGCGCAAAAAGAGAGTTGTAGGATTTTAAGAGAGAGAGATCAAGGAGTTTAGATTTGACCCAAAATGGCCAATAAAACTACAGCTTCTAGGTAGTAACCACTCCTCCAGGGACAGGCAGGCTGTTCAGTGTTAACCACTCCCACTGGTAAACACAGAGACTTCCCTTTAGCCCAAGCAAGCACTGGCCTTCTAGAAACTTCCAAACAGTTCAGAACAGCAAATCTGTAACTGAACTTTCTTAACTTTCAGAAAGTGGGAAAAAAGCAAGATTTTTTTTTTATCTTTTTGTTGTAGTTTAAAGGTAACAGAGATACACAAGCAGCAAAATAATCACAACAGTGCAATAAATGACCCCACACTTGAGTGCTAGGCCAAAATCAGGTAAAATGCAGTTTTTAGAGAAAAAAAACGATTTTAAATTAAGTCCAACACAGGAAATGCAGTAAACAGGCTCTAGATGTGTTCCAAGCACTGTTACTGTTACAGATATAAATTTTAGCAAGCCAGAAAATGCCAAAAAGTAGACGGCAAAGCAGTAAAACTTAACAAAAAATCAGAAGAAAATACTTAAAATCACAAAAGTGTCTCCTTTTCTTCTCTAAGCATTTTCTCCCCTTGGTAGGTGCTTCAGCAACAACTAGCAAGCCTGAAAAGACGCCAAAACCACAAGGCAGCTGGGTTTTAAGACAGATCAAGGAGTTTAGAACTGACCCAAAATGGCTAATAAAACTACAGCTTCTAGGTAGTAACCACTCCTCCAGGGACAGGCAGGCTGTTCAGTGTTAACCACTCCCACTGGTGAACACAGAGACTTCCCTTTAGCCCAAGCAAGCACTGGCCTTATAGAAACTTCCAAACAGTTCAGAACAGCAAATCTGTAACTGAACTTTCTTAACTTTCAGAAAGGGGGAAAAAAGCAAGATTTTTTCTTTTTTTTTCTTTTTGTTGTAGTTTAAAGGTAGCAGAGATACACAAGCAGCAAAATAATCACAACAGTGCAATAAATGACCCCACACTTGAGTGCTAGGCCAAAATCGGGTAAAATGCAGTTTTTAGAGAAAAAAACGATTTTAAATTAAGTGTAACACAGGAAATGCAGTAAATTTTAATACATTTTGTTATTATTGAAAATTTTCCTTTATTTTATGCATTAATAGTACATTCATGGTAATGATTTTAACATAATATGGGCTACCTCAGTCATTTACTACTAGTCCCTGTGGAGGGAATATCTATCATCTTAACATATCTGATACAGTAATGTTTATTGGTACATGGAACTGGATTCAAACCCTGGTCTGTGTGCAGCAAAATGTACTTCTTACACAACATTTAACAAACTGAGCTACTGAGTCACTGCTGACATCTGCCTGACTGATTTTCTTCTTAGAGCTCACCTGGAAACAAAATATGACCTGGTACTAGTACTATAGTGTTATAGTACACTGCAGTGACAGTAGAACACACATGCATGAAATACAGTCATGGCAGAGATGCTAGGTAACCTATACTTTACTAAATAAAATGCAGGTGTACACAATATAGTGTTACTGGGTTGAAATATTAGCTCTAATTCCACAAGTATTGCACAACAGTTTATTACAGATAACTTCATGCATTTACTGGTATAATTTCGAGTTTTTGTTGAACAACAGTTGATGTAATGCAGGTGATGCAATACAGCTGTAATTCCACATTTATTGCATTAGAAACTTTATTTAATTTGATTTATTGTGGTTAATGCTTTAGTCATCCCTGCTTATTGCAGTATGGTTTGCAGTATTCACATATTGCAGTACAGGTCTACATCCACATTCATTGCAATACAGTAATCTTTACTGTATATAGTTATTGGCAGTTACTGCTGTACTCTTTCTTGCTTATTTGACTATAGATTGCAAATAAATCTGTACTCACCACACTCATGGTGCAATCTGGCCAGGCACCCTGCATGCGCCTTGACATTGCAAGCTCTCACCTCTGCAGCTGTTGTGAGAGAAGCACACCATTATGCATACCAGTTTATCAGACATTCAAGATTAAATATTGGTGAAACACAGGTAAACATACTTACACACTTGTGGAACATTGCCTGCCTGGAATTCTTGGACCTAGGCAACAAAGAGACCCCTTCCATCTTTTCAGGTCATCATGGTGGTGAAGACACTGCTCACCTGTGCGGGGGATACCAGTTGCACTGGTGAGGTCCCTTGCCAGCCATTCCCAGGCCTCCATTTTGCACTCCGAGCCCCAGTAACCTCCCTGCATTAGCCAGTCTTCTTGTTTTTTCACAAGGAGTCCGACCATGACCCTGGACTCCTCAATGCCCCACCGCTGCACCCAAAAGCGCAAACTATCTCTGCCTGCTATTGTATCCTTCAGAGACAGAATTCCAACAGATTATGGTGTATTCTGCCTATTGGGCTTTATATAGCCCATTTTCCCACCCTTATTATATTGGACAATTTTAAAAAATGCAAAGTGTCACTTGGCACCACGCAAACCAGATGAACAGTGCTTAAACTGACATTGCTTAGCAATGCTTGGCGCCACTTAGTGTGCAAACCAGCTTTTGATGTTTGATAGATTTTTAGGACATCAGTTTTAATCAAGTTTGTTAGTTTTTGTACTAATATTGATATGATTTTCAAAGATGATAACTTTCAAACAGGTCTTTCTCTGCATGCATGCAGGAATATCTATTATCATTATAAATGGCATATGTTGATGTAATGCATTGCTGACCATAAGATGATCATATTTATATGCTGCGTACCATGATGATTTGTATGTAGTTAAAATGAAGGAGCATTAGTCAAAATTTGGAGATTATTGCCTTATACACAAGATTACATAATTTTATTTTTATATCTGGATATTTTGATTTAAAGATATGTAAATAAAGGTGATTTTGATTAGAAAAAAATAAACACCACCTATTCTCATAGGTTCATAGATCAATACTATGCTACTGATCTGGAGGACCATTTGTAGCCTAGCCACAAGATCCCAAATTTGTAGTTACCCATCTTCCTAAATTAATACCTAGTTGGTGACCTTCCAATGAGGGTTTGGAAGGGCAGTTCATTGGTACCCATTGGAATAAAAATACATACCTAGTTTTGATCCCTTTCATGAGGGCTTGAGAACCAGTCCCACAGTGCATTTATGTTTGCCCATCCATTTGTCCAGGTTTAACTTATAGAAAATCAGGGAGATACTTTCTTTACATCCAAGGCAAGTCTATTCAATAAAAGAGGGATTTTCTGTGATATCTATCTCACCAAAAGGTCCTATTTCTATATTTGTGGAAGTTAAGGTATGCAGAATGGATGTTTATGGTATTTGTTTTGTGGATGTGACTGTGTAGGAGGTCACATTGGACTTGAGCTTTTCAGGCTCTGTAGGTAAGACATAGTGTAGGTAAGATAGAGGTTTCCTCTCAAAAGTTTGTTTGAGAGAGAACAGAGAAAAGGAAGAGAGCTCTTTAAGGTGGTCTGGAAAGCTCACTGAAGACATGCACTTGACAGTCTTAGCAAGGGAACACTGAGCCTTCTGAGCTAGATCATATGCTTAGGCAAGTATTTATCAAAGGGGCATTATCCTCTCTTACTGGCCTGATCAGAAAGGAGGAGTAGGGAAGCACAATGACACCTTTAGGTCTAGAAACTATACTCTTGGTGATTATTCTTGCTCTAATAAAGGATTTTGTAGCAACAGTGGACAGATGGTGATCAAAGGATAGCTCATTATCAAAGAAAGCTCCCAGGTCTCTGATGACTGAATCAGTTTAGAAAGGGATGTTGCCTATATGGTTGGTACATGGATTCCCTGGTTTGCTAAAGGATGCAATGCTACATTTGTTGTCATTTATATAGAAGCTTGTTGGGTAGTTTATGACAGCTCCAATGTCATCGGAAAACATGGTTAGCCATAGGCCCTTAATGTCAACCTTGACATCAGGGAAATAGCAAAAAGGAGTGATCCCGGGACCCGTCTCTGGAGGACAAAGCTGATGACTTCTGTTTTTAACGAGAGTATGTCTCCAACACTAATAAATTTGGTTCTGTCAGTAAGCCAGTTAACAATCCAATGGGTGGTATAGTGGTTAACATAGAGGTTAACATTTAATTGGATTAACATATTGATAATGCCAGAACGTGGGATGGTATCAAAGGCCTTCATCAAGTCTAGATATGCATAGTGAATTGGTTTTCCTTAGGCTAATTCTTCAGTGACTTGTTCAAAGAAGTCCACCAGGTCTAGGAGGAAGGTTCTGCCTTTAATAAATTCAAACTGGTTGGTGGCCAGGGCTTGTAGACTGTTTATGTCTTTTTTAATGAGTTTTACATTGATGCATTATATTGTCTTATAGATAAGGCTGGTGATGCTTATAGATGTATAGTTTCTGAGACCAGTAATGGATTCCTCCTTGTGGAATGGGATGACTACAGCAGTTCTCCATACCTCAGACATAAATACTGTTATGTGGCTGAGACTGAATAGGCTTAATAGTGGCTCTTCCAGGCACTATTTGGGGCTGACAAGAAGACAACCTGCCATAGTAACATAGGACCATACATGTGTACTAGGCTAATGACCATTGGGGCATTTATAAGCTTAGCTATGCATCCTAAATGTATCCTGCAGTTTTTTTTGTGAGTTAGAGGTTATTCAAGGGGTGTATGTGAGCTAGGGCATGAATTACTGTCTGCCTCTGTTCATTAGAAACAAAGGTGCTAGGCCTGGGGTGAATTTCCAATTTCCCATACACTGGTTCAGGTTACCCTTGAATAAGGTAAGAGAAGACCTCTGCTTTACATGGATGACAGCCTGTGCCAGAGAATGGAAATTCTTTTTGACACATACCCGTTCCTCCAAAATGCGTTATTTATGTTACAAACAAGGTTTAAGTCACTAAATTGAGTAGTTCTGATGGCTTTTGAATAGTGGCTAAAATGATTGTCCTCTTCATAGTGCCTTTTTTAGTTAATGTCATACCAACAAACCTTCCAATATAGCAAAATCAACCCAATGGAATTTAAATATGTTACTGCTCAATGCTAAGAGTTTAAACAAAAAAAACTCCATTTCCTCTAAGATCTCCTCACCTTGAATGAAGATACCTGTGCAGTCAATGAGACATGGTTTAAATTCACAGAGGGTATGCTGGCAGTGCAAGGCTACAGTGCCTTCCACAACTTAGACCATTAGATATACAGGCAGGGACTAACGGTGGAGGTGTCTCAATCCACATCAATAGCAAACATACTTGAAGGTTAGTCAGACAGGATGATGAGCTTGAGTTTCTCCAAACTACTGTATAAAAAGTCCTGGCCAATATACGGAAGCCATAAGGAAAGAGGTGCAGGCCATCCCTAGCAAAGCAACTGGGGTTGTCAATCATCTCCTCACAGGCAGGTATATACTAAATCCCCTTAGAATGACACAAATAACTAAGAAATCAAGCCAATGATCATATCTTTGTTTTATGGCATCATTCTTGGCAAAAGTGGGAGGATACTGTTTATACTGCTTTCACACTGTTTACTACCGCTTTCACACCCATTTCAGATGAATATTCTAAGTTCTCCATTATGTCGCTCTTCATGTGCAAGGAGGCATGTTTCAAGTCATTCACTCCAAACTACCCTATGACCAGGTCAGTATAGCTGGTGTAAAGAGAAATCAGGCTCCAGCAACACTGTGGATCTTGGTGCCTGAGAGACAACTAACTGACATACTGTCTTTGCTTAGCCTGATGAATGGACCATCTATGTGTCTGACTAAGGAGTCCCCTATGACCAAGATGTACTCTCTCAGCCTTCTTTGTTTTTTGCTTACCAGTGACCCCCTTTTTGTAGTTGTGTTTTCTGTAGTGCAAGAGTGTGCTATAAGTTGTTTAGGATATGTTTATTTATTTATTCTTTGTTGACCAGGGTGGTCCCACTAGTCTGGTGTTCTCTTTTCAAGGGAGACCTGAGGTGGTATTTATAGTACAAGGAGATATTTGGCTAGGGCATTGGGGAAATTCACTGTTTTCAATAAGTGCTGTAGCATCTTTTACATACACCTGATTTGCCACCAATTCAAGCAGATGGGACCTCAGTTTAGCATTTCATCCAAGGGATGACACACTACAGGAGTGTGCAGCCTCCTTATGCTGCACCACATTGTCACCAGTCTACCTATCTGGTGTGGGAATAGAACACACAGCATTTGGCACCAAAGTTTAGTGCATTACTGGCACCACTGACACTGTTGATGGTGGCTGAGTGCAGGAGGTACATTTGAGCACTTTGGTTGATGCTTAGACCTAGGAGTTCTAAGATGCTTGGGCAAAGATTTTATAATCACATCAGCACTTGACAGTCAGGATATGTTGCAGAGGTGTAGGTGGGAGCAAGAAAGTGTTATACTCACTGCATACTTTGATAATCACATCGCCACAGTAGTCAGGAAATCCTTCTTTGTGGCACACCTCATCACAAAAGGTTTTTCATCCAGGAAAAAAAGAGGTCATTGTTCCCCTCTACTTGTCACTCATTAGACCTATTATAGAGTACAACGCCCTTTTGGTATGTACTTCTCAAAACATCTACAACAACTGGAAAGGCCACAGAAATACCTCACAAAGAGGATTACAGCCTCAAACAGATGCCCTACGCAGACTGTCTCAAAAAACTGCAGCTTTACTCTGTCGCATATAGCTTACTCAGAGGCGATCTCTTACTAACACACAAAGCTATGTCAAACCCAGAGCTTTTGGACATGCTCCACTTAAAGAAATCCCAATCCCTCTGAGCTACACGCTCTAGGGACCTAAACCTTGTCACCAAAATAAACAGAACATGCTGGAGGGATAGATTCCTGTCCCAGAGACTTCCCATACTCTGGAACAAACTACCTATCTATATCAAACAAAGCTCCTCATTAGCACTCTTCAAGAAAAATCTTGATGCTTGGATGGGAGATAGGACATTCACCCCGGGGATCACTTCTGTGGCTCTGCTCGACAGTGGCACAGGAAAATAATTTTCTTGGGTGGCGAAAGCCAGGGTACCTTTGGTTAGGCTTATATAGGCCCTAGGGCCAATAGCCTAGTACCTACATAGAACCTATGCAACCGACTGTGAGAGGGATGCTTCCAGTCTACCTAAGTTGTTACACCTCACACAGATAAAGTCCCTTGGGTTGTAGTAGGGGGAGTATTCAGAAGCTAAATCTAATAAGATTTGTAATATAATAGTTTATGAGGTCAGTTATAGCATATTCTATGGCTTTACAGATGAGTTTTGGCAGGCTGCTGGGTCTATAATTCTCTTTTTTGGTTGTAAGGACAACATTTTGTAGGTGTATTACCACTGCAGTGTGCCAAACTTTAGGGACAAAACTGTTAGCTAAGCTTAGATTAAACCATTTGAAGAGTGGTTCAGTGAGGACATGCTTAAGCATGATTTATTGAACATCCATGTATATTTTTAGGTACCACTGAAGTATTTTTTTTCTGCGCAGCTCACCATCATTTGTCACCAGCTCCTCTCCTCATTCACCAGGTCTGCCGGACCAAACTTAGCCTTCACTGCGCTCAACTAGACTGGGGTTGGTGAGTAGATCAAGGATGCTGGTGCAGCATTATACTGCTGCCAGGTAGTGCGCCCTAACTCCCTACATCTTATGGCAGCCCTCTCAGTTCTGTGATTGCTGTCCTCATTCGGTGCATATAAGCTTCTCACATGACAACCTCCTGTCAAAGACGCTTACCTCTTGTGCGCCATGGACCTGGCCAAGCTCATATTATGATTATTGCAGTGAGCCTAGACTGCCTTCTTCTGTGCTTCCCTCTCTCCCAGGATGGGCAAGCCAGTATCAACCACTGACTCCCTTCCTCCTGACTATGGCATCTCCAGCACCTGTGCCACTAATACAACAGGAGTCATTGGGCCTCCCTATGGCATCTCCAGCATCTGTGCCACTAATCCAACAGGAGCCATTGGGCCTCCAATAGAACAAGTATTTTTAGACTTGGATAGCATTTTCAGTAATACTTCCTTGTGATAATAGATGGTTTAAGGAATTGAGGGAGTTTTGGACTTTAGACAGAAATCTCAGGGGTAACATTAGCACTGAATTTGTTCACTAGTATCCTGACAATATCGACTGTGTCTGAGTGGGAGGTGTCATTTTGAATGAATTCAAAGCAATGTTGGATGTAGTTTCCTAATGGAGCTAGAAAAGGATTTACAGTTGTATTTAGCTTCAGATGCTAACCTTAGTTCATGAGTTGCTTTAGTAGACCTAATAGTACTTTTGTGTTTTTCTAATATTTTTGATATTTATCCTTGACATGAGGGGTTTTGTTTATTTATGTTGGTGGTTTGTTTTTTGAATTTTCCATTATATTTTGCTCTGGATGTGACTGCCAACTCTGTGCATTTATCTGAATGCACATAGGGCTACTTCATGAAACTGTCTGCTCTGTCAACACTGGAATTGATGCTGACATAAATTAATTTTGAAACATTGTCAGATAAATGGATCACCAGTACTGTTAGCCTACAGGATGCTGGCGAAAATTGGGCTACTGTTGGCAGAAGGAGGAGAAGAGGCGGAAGACATGGCCGGAGGCAGGAAGAGAGGAGAAAGGCTAGGACTGTGGTAGTGAGGGTCGGAACTTTGAATGTTGGCAGTATGACTAGTATAGGGAGAGAGCTAGCTGATATGATGGACAGAAGGAAGGTTGGTATATTGTGTTTGCAAGAGACCAAATGGAAGGGGAGTAAGGCTAGGTGTATCGGAGGTGGGTTCAAATAATTTTATCATGGTGTGTATGGGAGGAGAAATGGTGTAGGAGTTATTCTGAAGGAACAGTATGCTGAGAGTGTTTTGGAGGTAAAAAGAGTGTCTGATAAGAGTGATGTTTATGAAGCTGGAAATTGATGGTGTAATGATGAATGTCATTAGTGCATATGCTCCACAAGTTGGGTGTGCAATGGATGAGAAAGAAAAGTTTTGGAGTGAATTGGATGAAGTGGCAATGACTGTACCCAAGGGTGAGAGAGTGGTGATTGGAGAAAATTTCAATGGGCATGTTGGTGAAGGGAACAGAGGGGATGAGGAAGTGATGGGTAGGCATGGTGTTAAACAAAGGAATGCAGAAGGTCAGATGGTAGTGGATTTTGCGAAAAGGATGGACATGGCTGTGGTGAATACGTATTTTAACAAGAGGGAGGAGCATAGGGTGACATACAAGAGTGGAGGAAGATGCACACAGGTGGATTATATCTTATGTAGGAGGGCCAGTTTGAAGGAGATTGGTGACTGTAAAGTGGTGACCGGAGAAAGTGTAGTTAGGCAGCATAAAATAGTGGTTTGTAGGATGACGTTGGTTATCAAGAAGAGGAGGAGGAGTGTGAGGGCAGCACCAAGGATCAAGTGGTGGAAATTGAAAAAGGGTAATTGTGAGGTGGAGTTCAGGGATGAGTTAAGACAGGCACTGGATGGCAGTGAAGAGCTACCAAATAGCTGGGTAACTACAGCAGAGCTAGTAAGGGAGACGGCTAGAAAAGTGCTTGGTATCACATCTGGACAGAGGAAGGATGACAAGGAGACATGGTGGTGGAATAAGGAAGTACAGGAGAGTATACAGAGAAAGAGGTTGGCAAAGAAGAAGTGGGATTGTCAGAGAGATGAAGAAAGTAGACAGGAGTATAAGGAGATGAGGTGCATGGCAAAGAGAGAGGTGACGAAAGCTAAGGATAAGGCATATGAAGAGTTGTATGAAAGGTTGGACACTACGGAGGGAGAAAAGGACCTGTACCAATTGGCTAGACAGAGGGACCGAGCTAGGAAAGATGCGCAGCAGGTAAAGGTGATAAAGGATAATGAGGGAAACATACTCACAAGCAAGGAGAGTGTGTTGAGGAGATGGAACGAGTACTTTGAGGGGTTTATGAACGAAGAGAATGAGAGGGAAAGAAGGCTGGATGATGTAGGGATAGTGAATCATGAAGTACAATGGATTAGCAAGGAGGAAGTAAGGATAGCTATGAAGAGAATGAAGAACGGAAAGGCTGTTGGCCCAGATGACATACCTGTGGAAGCATGGAGGTGTTTAGGTGAAATGGCAGTGGAGTTTTTAACCAGATTGTTTAATGAAATCTTGGAAAGTGAGAGGATGCCTGAGGAATGGAGAAAAAGTGTTTTGGTACCGATTTTTAAGAATAAGGGTGATGTGTGGAGTTGTAGTAACTACAGAGGGATTAAACTGATCAGTCACAGCATGAAGTTATGGGAAAGAGTAGTGGAAGCAAGGTTAAGAAGGGACGTGATGATTAGTGATCAGCAGTATGGTTTCATGCCAGGAAAGAGCACTACAGATGCAATCTTTGCTCTGAGAGTGCTGATGGAGAAGTACAGAGAATGTCGGAAGGAGTTGCATTGTGTTTTTGTAGACTTAGAGAAAGCATATGACAGGGTGCCTAGAGAGGAGTTGTGGTATTGTATGAGGAAGTCAGGAGTGTCAGAAAAGTATGTAAGAGTGGTACAGGATATGTACAAGGGTAGTGTGACAGCGGTGAGGTCTGCGGTGGGAGTGACGTATGCGTTTAAGGTGGAGGTGGGGTTACATCAAGGATCAGCTCTGAGCCCTTTCTTATTTGCAATGGTGATGGACAGGTTGACAGACGAGATCAGACAGGAGTCCCCGTGGACTATGATGTTTGCAGATGACATTGTGATCTGTAGTGAGAGTAGAGAACAGGTGGAGGAGACCCTGGAGAGATGGAGATATGCTCTAGAGAGAAGAGGGATGAAGGTCAGCAGGACTAAGACAGAATATATGTGTGTGAATGAGAGGGAGGATAGAGGAATGGTGAGGATGCAAGGAGTAGAGGTGGCGAAGGTGGATGAGTTTAAATGCTTGGGGTCAATAGTTCAGAGTAACGGTGAGTGTGGAAGAGAGGTGAAGAAGAGAGCACAGGCAGGATGGAGTGGGTGGAGATGAGTGTCAGGAGTGATTTGTGACAGACGAGTACCTGTAAGAGTGAAAGGGAAGGTCTACAAGAGGGTAGTGAGACCAACTATGTTATATGGGTTGGAGACAGTGGCACTGACAAAAAGGCAGGAGTTTGAGCTGGATGTGGCAGAATTAAAGATGTTAAGATTTGCACTGGGTGTGACAAGGGTGGATAGGATTAGGAATAAGTATATTAGAGGGTCAGCCCAGGTTGGAAGGTTTGGAGACAAAGCCAGAGAGGCACGATTACGTTGGTTTGGACATTTGCTGAGGAGGGATGCTGAGTATTTTGGGAAAAAGATGCTAAGGATGAAGCTACCAGGTAACAGGAAAAGAGGAAGGCCTAAGATAAGGTTTATGGATGTGGTGAGAGAGGACATGCAGGTGGTTAGTGTGACAGAGCAAGATGCAGAGGACAGGAAGAAATGGAAAAAGGTGATCCGCTGTGGCGACCCCTAACGGGAACAGCCGAAAGACGATGATGATGATGTCAGAGAAATGGATTAGGTTAGTACATTTGAACTCCATGAACTCTGTTATATTTTCTATATTTCTTTCTGAATTTTGAAGGTGAATGTTACAAGATTATAGTCTTATTTAACCGGCGAAGGAAATACCAGGGCAGCAATGCATAAGGTGGCTATATTTATAAGGACCAGATTGAAAATATTATCATTTGATGGGTTTGTTAACTATAAGTTCCAGGAAAGTTTTTGTTTATTAAGTCTTAAGAACTTCTGGGTATACTCATCACTGGAGACATATGTGTTCTAATTTACTGAGGGGAAATTAAAATCTCCAAATGTCATAGAATTATTGTTAATAAGAACTTCATTGAGTCCAATTAGGAATCATATCTGATCAGTGGGGGGACATGGAGAGTGTCCTGTAACAAGCTGTAAGTTGATAGTTTGTTCTGCCTAGTATGATCTGGTGTTCTATGTGTACAATTTGTAAGTCTCTTGGGAATCTGCCTGGAGGAGATATAGTCCTTGGTAAATATGTTGCCATCAACCCTGAAGGCATGGTAGGCTCAAACACAGGCAAGGAAGGTTTTATTTCTTACATTTAAACTGACCCCCGGATTCAGCAAGCCTTGCACGGTGTGCAGGACAAGTGCAGGAACTCCAGCAGGCAATATGTCCACTGTGCGATCCAGGAATAAGCTGCAGGGATGTGCAAGAGTGCTCCTGCACTAGTCCTGCACGGACTCAGCTCCTGTATGCAAATTACCCCATTTGCAGGTGGAAACCATGCAAATGAGGTGAATTTGCAATCCAGGAAGCTGTCAGCCAGCTGTGCAGGACTAGTGTAATCTGCAGAAATGTACTCGGTTAGTAACCGAGTAGATTTCTGCAAACTACAAATTGGAGCCATGACAGCTCCAAATAAAGGGTGTATATAACATGTAAAGAATGGTATGGAAAAGAGTAAAAAAAATATATAACTTCTATATTTTTTAGCTGAATTCGGCTGTTTAAGCGTAGGGCAGCGGCGCACAAACAAGATCGTCCGAACCCCCCCCCCCCCTGAAATAAGCATTCTAACCAAAATCACTATTTTGACATTATATTCAATGGCAGAAGACAACATGGCCAATGAATAGTGGTTGTTAAGGGGGGAGGCTCAGTGTGGGATCTGTAGCTATGCATCAGCAGGCAATCCTATGCAAATGGGGGGGAATGACACTAAATCCAAGATTTCCCCTCAATGCTAGTCAGCACCCAACAGTGTAAATGCAAGAATAGCTTGGTGCAAGCCTAGGAGTTAGCTGACATCATGGGGGGGGGGGGGGGGTGCCAGGCAGGTCTATATTATAACATCGAAGTCTTAAAACTTTGAATGCTATAATATTGAACTCTATTCACCGAATGCTGGAAATAGCGAAGCTGCAGAATATCAAATACTTTCTTAGGGAAAGTATTCGGTGGGCCGTTTCTGCAGCTTCGTTATTTCCCCGACTGTGGAGCAAAAGTTATGGATTGGGTTAAGGTAAGTGTGCGAATGAAGGTGAGTGTGCGAAAGGGACCTTAGGGTTAGGCAGCAGATAAGGTGTGTGCGATAGGGACTTTAAGGTTAGGGAGTAGGTAAGGTGAGTGTGCGAAAGGGACTTTAGGGTTAGGGAGCGGGTAAGGTGAGTGTATGGTAATTATGGACCTTAGGGTTAGGGTTGGGTTAAAGTAAGTGAGTGGATAGCAAGTAGTGCATGAATGGTTTAGTGTAGGGTTTTGTGAAGTATATGTGTGTGGATTATTTAGTTTGGTGTGCTTGTGTTGTGTGTATGTTTGTCGGAATAGTGAATTTTTTCCCTGGGAAAAAAATTGCTATTCTGACTGTTCGATTTTCTAGTGTTTCGATTGAATGGGTTTGATATTATAGCATTCGAAGTTTTAAGACTTCGATGTTATAATATAGACCCATGTCAGGCATACTGTAAGTGGATTGGAGCCCTTTGCCTCGGGTTTGTCCTTAGCTTAGCAGAGCTAAGCAAGGGGGGTGTATCTGAGGCTGCCTAGCACTCTTTACATTGCCTGAGTGGGTGTGCGTGCCACGCACCAGGTTTTAAAGGAAGAAAAAAAGTAAACCAGGAAATAGCAGCTCTGTGCACATTTGAGCATTGTATTTGCATGGCATATCCCGGGCTTAAACAGGAAGGCAATGGGAAGGGAAAACTGCAGTGGGAAGGTAATCAGGGAGAACTAGCATAGCTGGCAGAGGAAATGTATCAGAATCAGCCAATTACACAGGCAGCAGACCAGCCCAGCCTAGAACACTAATATAAACTATGCAAACACCTTTCCCTCTGGTTTTTCCCACATACTCTACACCACTGGTGTATACAAGTGGGGAAATTTTAACAAACAAAAACAACAAAATGATAGGGGCTGCAGTAGCTATCATACATCAACATGTGGAAGAGGCTGAGGGTGGTGAGGATGAGAATGCTGTTGACCAACCCACAGTGAGGAGACGGAGAAGTGTGTACAGACCAAGGGTAACCTACCAGGGGCTACATGAGCTGGAGATAGTGGAGAGCTGTAGGGTGGACAGGCACCTCATACAGCAAATTGTTGAGCTGTGCCAGCCATGCCTGACACACAGAACTAACAGAGGGGAACCCATCCCAGTGGATACCAAGGTATGTGTAGGCCTAAGAATACTAGCCACAGGTACCTTCCAAAGGTCAACTGGGGATACCATGGGGATCTCACAGGCATCAGCATCCAGGGTACTCCACCAGTTCCTGGATGCCATGTCAGCACATGCCAGTATACCAATATACTTTCTCAAGACCCATGAGGCGTTGACCAGCAATATGCGTCTCTTCCATCAAATAGCAGAATATCCTGAGGTAGTGGGTGCTATAGACTGCACCCAAATATGCATCAAAGCACCATCCGGTGAGCGGGGTATGGTCTACATCAATCTCAAGGACTTCCCCTCCATCAACTGCCAGGTCATGTGCGATCCCAGGGCATAATAATGAATGTGTGTGCTGACTGCCCTGGAAGCTATCACAATTCCCACATCTGGCATCTGATGCAGGTGTACCAGAGATTTGCCACTGGGGACATCCCCCACGGTCACCTAATGGGGGATGGTGGTTATGCACTGGAGCGCTGGCTGATGACACCAATCAGAAATGCACACATACCCGAACAAGAACTCCATAATGAGGCACAGGCACAGACCAGAATTATAATAGAGAGTGTGTTTGGGGTGCTCAAGTCATGATTCCAGTGTCTGGACACATCCGGTGGAGCCTTGCAGTAGTCCCCAGCTATATGTACTCAAATTGTCATCATATGTGCCATGCTACACAATATGATCCTGCGGAAACAGTTGCAGCAGGAATAGCATGGGGCAGGGCCACACAGCCCCCCACCATTGCCAAGGCCTGCACAGAGTGACTCAGAGAAGGAACAACATGTGCCTGCCCCAGTAGGCAGAAGGAGGTGTACCCAGTATGCCCTGGCCTTGGCAAATAGACAACATATAGCACATACACTGACACAGGAGGGACCCAAGGAATGACACCTCTCTCTGACTCGCACATACAGTAAAAGGGATGCCAAACATGACACTACCTGTGCTCAACCATGTATAGGGAGTGTACTATGTGCATCCGACATAGGCATTCCTCCAGCACCATCCTCAATACTGGCACACCCACAAGGTAAGTCACTCTTCTTACCAATTGCCGAATGGAGTAGTATGTGTTGTTACTTGTATCTATGGCATGGATGTGAGCATGCAAGGGAATCGGGTGGCTGAATGGGATGCCAGCAAATAGTCGACACCTATAGTGGCAGCATGTGATCTGTAACACATACTGGAGTCATCATAGTAGCCAGTACTACACAAGGTGACAAGACCCTCTTCAGGAAATGTGCTGGGCCACATGTGTGTCCATATGACACATACATGCCAGTCAGGAAGGTTCACATACCCAATAACAGTCTCAGCCAGCAGAACAGGTGTAGACAAACACAGACTGTGGTAAGGCCTCTGAATGATGGCTATGGGTAACCTCCCCACCAGGCCTACACAGACAGGCTACATCAGGTCAGGCAGTGGGATGTTAGTTCTGAAGGATAAGAAGTCAGAAACTGATATGTAGGTCAATCAAACCTAAGACCTGTAGCACACTGATATGACTCTAGTCAGCATGATAGGTTACAATGCATGATTGAAATGGAGTACCTGACATACGAGTACAGTCATAGCAAATGTGTACAACTGTCAGATGTGCCCCCCCATCCTATATAGAAATGTAGAAACAGTCAGGTGTGCCCCCCAATTCTGTGTAGAAATGTAGAAACAGTCAGGTGTGCCCCCCAATCCCGTGTAGAAATGTAGAAACAGTCAGGTGTGCCCCCCAATCCTATGTAGAAATGTAGAAATACTGAGGTGTTCCCCACCCCCAATCCTATGTAGAAATGTAGTAACAGTCTGGTGTACCCCCCAATCTGAAGTAGACACATTGTAACAGTCAGGTGTGCCCCCCAATCCTATTAGAAATGTAGTAACAGTCACGTGTGTCCCCCCCTGCAATCCTATGAAGAAATGTAGTAACAGTCTGGTGTGCCCCCCTCCAATTCAATGTAGACATGTAGTAACATGTATGTGTAGGTAAAATACCAGTAGAGTCCGGATGACCTATGGTGGCCAAGGTAGCAGGATAGATTGTAGCATATGTACAATATGCAGGTATGCGTGTGCTAGGTTGGCAGGTATGCGTGTGCTAGGCTGGTGTGTTTCATATTGTGTGAGAGTGGTCAGTATGTATGCATGTTGAGGTTTGACCTGGTGGTCATTGCCCACTACTGCCAATGACAGGGCCAAGTCCTCACAACTGCAGTGCCAAAGACAATGCTCTCCAGTATAACACATTCTAACAGTAAACCATTGTAAATGTATGGCAGTAATATGTGTCATCATCTGAAAGATGGACATGGCATGACTGTTGGGCTAGATATACAAGCAGTACACAGGGGAAAGTAATCCAGATATACAGTGTATAATGTGTAACCGTGAAATGGACACACCCTTGGAATTGTACATACAGGTATGCATCACATTATCTGGGCTTGTAGTAGGGAATACCAATGTTGCCTGGCCGAACACCTGTAGATCACAAAGGTGATAGGACCGATGTATTGAGAAACAGCTAATGTCCCTGCACAAGCCAGCATAACTGAAATGCCCCATGCATATCTGTGAGTCAGATGCAAGTAGTGTCCATAGCACACATGCACCCAGCTCACCCAACCACCACGCACAGGTACCTCTCCAGTCATATCTCTGCTGTTGGGAATGGGTACAATATGACCCCCACCTGTGTATGGCAATAGCGAAAGAATGCAGCATGCAGTGCAGGTGTCCCATGCAGGTGTGACCCTAGCTGTAAGCAGCACCCTGTCAGCATCCACACCACCTGATCAATACTGATAGAAAGTATTGGCATGAACATCTAGCACACCTACCCTGTCACCCCAGGGGAATATACTGTATGGCAGTCTGGTACTGACAGAATGCAATGGCCTGCTACAGCTGGCCTGCATCACCACCAAATGGACTACAGGCCTCTGGCATACACCTGCGTCTCACCTGTACTGCCAAAGTATATTATATCATGGACACCCAAATAACATAACACACTCCACATAACCCATATGCAAGGCCATATGGACAAACCACAGTAACATGTCCACCATGTCCCACTGCATGAACTGTGGACCAACACCAAAACACAGCTGTGATGAGGTGATAACTATAAGGAAAGTATCAGAGAATGTTTGCATAATGTATGGAAGAGGATAGACTAATGGGGGGGGGGGGGAGATGGGAGCATGGGCAGCATGGAATGTGCAAAGTCCAAAACACAACCGTGTGCACATACTATCCCTGGCTGCAAACACAAAAATGGGTGGCTACAAACCTGCCCATACACCACAATAGAAGTAATGTCCTGACTTATGACCCCTGCCTCTGGGTAACCTGTGCAAATCTGTGCAGCTGTGAGGTATTGCCACAGCAAGGTAAGGCCATACTGTCACGTCGCTGGATGTACAAGTATGGGATCCTCTGCCATCACTGTACTGAGGTGCTGAACTGGTTACGCAGACCCAGCAACAAGTGTCTGCAGCCTCTCCCCCAGAATAGCATAACTTTCCAGGAAACTGTAGGCATTTGACCACAATACTGGATACAGCTGCATTCACCCTGTGTTCCCCAGGTCATCACTGCGAGCAAACATGTCTAATTGACAGTAGTTGAGGACATAAAACATCACAGTGTATAACAGTACACATGTCTGAATATCTCTGCTAACACCAGTACCATGTAGCAGAAGCAGCACAGACACAATCACCTAAAGTACACACTATCCCTTGCACAGTTTGACCCCATATTGCCAACTGATCTACAGATATCCTGCAGAAACAGTTTGCTAACTGTAGGTGTGGAACACAAAAGTCTGCACTGGAGTACAATCTACCTGGAATGGATCCACACATTCAATACAGAAGGGCATACTGGGCATGCTCGCACACTTAGAGAAATGAAGGCAATGTCAGACAACAACATACTGAAAGGTCATACTGGGCATGCTCACCCACAAACAAATGAAGCCCATGTCTGCCAACAACAGTGGAACATACATATCTGGCAGTTGCAGATGTTAGTGCATACACTCCTCAGTATGCACCAATCATGCTTTGCACACACATTGGATAGGAATACACACATATAGCCAAGGACAATACACTATAATATACCAAACATACACATACATAGATTTTTGGAAGAGAGTGACAGTTCAAAGAGCCTTCCATCATGAGGCCTGTCCCACACAGCACACAGCCAAATGGCTACAACCACATGATGTGTAAATGTCACTCACCAGCCACTGGTTTCCCTCAGCATTAAAGACTCTGTGGTGCTAGTGCTAGCTGTGCAACATGACTGTACAAGGCTGTAGTCATCTAGCAGTTGTATACATGTACCTGCAGAATATAAACCTGTGTGTGCCTGAGTGTGGTGTGTCTTCCTCTAGATGAATGGGATTTGGCCCATGCACACACACTGCCCTCCCCATAACCCTACTATGGCAAGCCTGCTGATGTCAGTCACTGTGAAATACACCTTTGGGGAAGGGATAGCCCAGTAATCTCGGTGGCATGTCTTATAACTGTGTAATGCTGTAGTGTGATAAACTAGTTAGGTAGGAGTTTAAATCCCAGACATGGCAAGTGTGAGTGTGTCTATGTCTGCATAAGGAGCAATGCTTTTTAGGTTAGTCAAACTCACTATAATTCAAATGCCCTACTTTGGCAAGCTAGCTAATGTCATTCTCTTTGAAATACATCTTTGGGAAAAGAGTAATTCAGCCATCTCTGTGGCACATCCTGTAACTGTGTAATGCTGTAGTGTGATAAACTAGTTAGGTATGAGCTCTAATCCCAGACATAGCAACTGTGTGTGTGTGTGTGTGTGTGTGTGTGTGTGTGTGTGTGTGTGTGTCTGTCTGTGTAGGAAGTGATGCTTTTTAGGCTAGTCACACTCACTTCAATTCAAATTCCATACTTTGGCAAGCCTGCTGATGTCACTCACTTTGAAATACACCTTTGGAGAAGGAGTAGTCCGTTAATCTCTGTGCTGCATCATATAGTGCCATAATACTGTAATGTGATATAGTAGCTCAGTAGGGGTTCTATTCCCAGACATGGGAAGTGTGTATATTTGTGTGTGTGTTTGTTTGTCTGTGTAGGATGGAATGCTTTTGAGGCCATTCACAGTCACTACAACCTCCACCGACCTACTTTGTCAAGCCTGCTGATGTCATTCCCAGTGAAATACACCTTTGGGGAAAACGTACTCCAGTAATCTCTGTGGTGCATCCTGTAACACCATAATGCTGTAGTGTGATGTAGTAGTTTGGTAGGGGTTCTATTCCCAAACATGGCAAGTGTGTGTTTGTCTGTATAGAGTGCAATGCTTTTAAGGCCATTTACAGTCACTATATCCTCCATTGACCTATTTTGGCAAGCCTGCTGATATCATTCCCAGTGAAATACACCTTTGGGGATGGAACAGTCTGGTAATCTCCATGGCGCATCCTATAACTGTGTAATGCTGTGGTCTGATAAACTAGTTAGGTAGGAGTTCTAATCCCAGACATGGCAAGTGAGTATGTGTCTATACTTGTCATTCGTATTCTGTGTGGAGGTGGCTCTGAGTGTGTAACAACTGGACTCATTATGGGGTGGGTTTTGCAAATTTCTTATATGGTGGACCTATTATATGTCACAATGTTACAATCCTTACAAGGATAACAGATGTCAAATAGCCGAGAATTTGGGGTGCCAATCCATACCCCTACATGTGACATCAAGGCCTGGCAAACAAAGTAAGCAACTCTTGTATTACCCAGAAAACACTCTCAACCCACGTCTCATACACAAACACACAGGCCTAGGCAACAACCGCTATATTGGTAGTACGCTACATTTTGCCCACAGATAGTAACCATGTTGTGATTGCAGTGGACTACAGAGGGCATGACACCCTGTCCATCAGTACAATAAGCATGTAATTGTAGACAGTGAACCTTCACTATGTTCCCCACTAGATGCCTGCAACAACTGTGGTGCCATCAAATGTGACCCACAAAGGACATACCATGCCTTAAACACATGCCTGTATGGACAGATGCCACTGACACCAGGGAATACCTGTATTATGCTATCAATGTAGGTATAGCGTCAACCTGCTGTCCATTACCAGTTCCCGCCACATGAGGCCAGGACTGGCACATCTGATGATAACAATCTGTGTACACAACATGGGTCAGACACCCCAGGTACAATTCCACCTGTCACTGTACATGCATGTGGGATGTGTGCACATCCCAGACACCATCCATGTCATGGACTATAGAACACATACATGGCAAGCATTGCACAGCACTGGCCACACACAATAGTAACCCAGGTGACTGAATGGTGAATACAATACCCACCTGTGTGGGCCAATCCAGACACTACACCCCTGAGCCACACTGCAAATCATTGTCTAGTGGCCTGATGCCAAGGTATACCCTTCACCTAGCCTTGTATAGCCTTCTGGCACAGTCAACCACTACACATTTGTGAAGCAATGCACCCATGCATGTCAGTACTGGCACACTGTGTCTCTGTGTGTGATGTATGATGCTTTCGACCACATTCACACTCAGTACAACTCCCATTGGCATACTGAAGAATGCTGTCTATGTCAGACACCCTCACATACCCTTTACCCATATAACCATCAGATAATCCCTGTGGTGCATGTGATACCTGTGCATTATTGTATTGTGGCAAACTAACTAGTTAGGAAGTGTATTCCTGACCATACCAAGTGTGTCAATGTGTGTGAGTCCCTGAGAGAGTGTGGCTGTGTTGATGCTGACACCTGTTCATGTGGACAGGCACATGTACTATACCTACTGTATTGCTACTATATCACTGTTGCAGATGTCACTCATCATCACATATACCTTTGGACACCTCCCCAACATGTAAGCTAAGTGGTGCATGCAATAACTGCATAGGCATGTGGTAGCAATACATAGTCAGTTAGAGGTTTGAAACCCTGTACTGGTAGGTGTGTGGCACAAACATACTTAGGTTTTACTCTCCCACCCCCTCCCCTGACTTACTTTGTCTCTGTCTGTCTCTCTCACTCCCTCTCTGGTGGATGTGGAGAAGTACACCTGCTTTGCTTAGGCAGCATCTTGTGTTTTTTAAGTGATGCTCATGATCAGCTGATGGCCTCTGCATGAATTGCAGTTCTCTTCTAACTGATTGCATGTGGAACAGCTGTGGTAACATTCCCATAGCCAATTGCATGAAGACACACTCCAGTATCTAGGAACATCATGTTGTTGTTGGGCCTTTTCATTCACTGTGAGCAGGACCTAGATCTGGTGTTTAGCAAACAGCATCACAGATGGTTTTGGGATTTACCTCTAATAACATACACTGTGGAAACAGGCCAACAGACAGGAGGGGTGTGTGCCAGACATGACTACAGAATGTAAGTGTTGCTATTCTGCATTTGGAGTAATGTTGGTTTAACACGGTGTGTGTGAATATGACTGGTCTACATGTTTTAATACCTGGCATGATAGTGCTATGTTTTTGAGGAAATTCCCATCTGTAGGGTCATCTGCAGACTGGGCAGTGTGTGGAGCCTATTGTTTCTTGTGTTACTTACAGAACACTTATCTGAGAACTGCAGAAGCATAGTGTGAGGATTGCAGTCAGTACATGGTGACAGACATGAGAGTTACTGACTTCATATTGCTCATAGGACATATGTCACAACAAATCCTGGTACGACAGTAAATGTATGAGGTTATCACAGCAACATGCCAATATTGGGCCAGTGTTCATAGCTCCAGCCACAAGTCTGTCGACCTTTGTACATATGTCATGCAGTAAGAGGTGCATATGTTCTGTACACCGTTATTTATTGACATCATACCTGATAACAAGCCAGTCAGATATCAGACTGCTAGACATGTTATGTATAGTAGGGGTTGTTTCTGAGGACATAACTTGGGCATTCTGCAGTTGTGTGTACAGTACTGGGGTCTGTGTTGTGGTGAATGTTGACAGTATGTGTATTGCACATATGTACCTTGGGCTGTACATAGACTGTGTTAGATATCATTGTTCTTGGTCCTGCTCTGAAGTTACATGCTGCTCCAGTGTATGGCACCCTATTGGCTCACATGTCTGTAGGGCCAGACACTTATGTGTCCCATACCACAGACAGCCATCGGACCATACTGTGCCATGACCCAGTGTATGTAGGGTTAGTGTGTGAGTGGCATATATGAGGATGGTGTTTATCCGACAGTCCATATAGTGTCATATTAAGCTTGTGTACCATATGTAGCTGTGGCTGTGTTTACATTGGTTGGGGTTATGCACTTTCTCACAGGTGTCTGTTACTCTGTGCTGTGACATGTGTGTAGAGCCCACTGTAATCGCAAGTACATGTGTATTCCCCCATACAAAATGTGGTCCAGTGTTGTGGCAGTATGCCTGTAGTTTGCACAGTGTTTTGTGACATGCCTAGCAGCCTAGTGTAATTACCCAGTGTGCTGTTATGTCCAGTTATTTGCAAGACATACTGCTGCCAGGCCACCATAACTGTTGTGTACTACTGACAAAGCAGTGGGATTCCATATGGATGTATGTCACTAACTACTGGGTAGTATGTGACCACGTGACCTCTGCACCACCAGGTATTATGTGTTAGGACAGACTGACGTGTGTGCATGCATAAACTATGTGGGCATTATGTAGACCACTATTTACCTTATATACCCATGTGCATGGCTATTAACATCCACATTGGGAAATGTGGTCCACATGTCTCACATGAAGGGGATATGTGTACACCTCTGGACTGACCACAGAGTGCCAGACTGTCCACATATATTGGTCATATCTCTGCTGTAGTCCACAGGATCATTACTGTGCTAACAGTGGTACTGTACTATGATGTCCTTAGGATGTCTGTCAGTAGTCAATGACGCACATGTCAAAAGCAGATGTGTCCTCCCACACACAACATGTCTGTTAAGACAAACCCTATTACAGTAGCAATAGTCTACATATATACCTGCAATATAAATGAAATCCCCTTGCACTAAGAGTTTGGGACTATTGGTGCTGAGGTAGGACTCCACTCCATGTTCTGGACATATGGTAAACATATATATCTACATATATATATATATATATATATATATATATATATATATATATATATATAAAACACTGAAATATATACATATACACAGCAATATATGTCTACACATATACAGATATAGATATATATATATATATATATAGTTATGGATATCTACATATATATCGACATAAATAGGTATACCTGAATAGATATGTATGCACATATATTTATAGAGATTTACATATATATCAACATAAATAGGTATATCTGTACACATAGGATGCGCATACATATATATCTATATATACATATGTATATATATATATATATATATATATATATATATATATATATATATATATATGTATGTATATACAAAGAGATCTACAAATGGCCATATATATATATATATATATATATATATATATATATATATATATATATATATATATATATATATATATATATATATATATATATATGTATATATATATAATGCACTATACAGATGTGTAGGCAGACATATGTATGAATATATATGTGTATGTACATGTAGACATATATCAACATATGTATATGTATATATCCATATTCCTGTCATGTGTAAACATCACGGTTGTCTATACCTTCCCAGATGTATTTCATCGTATGTATCTGATATGTGTACATTTTGATATAACAACATATGTGATGCAGCAGTAATATCAATAACAAATACACCACAATTGTGGAAGTCAAAGCAATTGTTCAATACTAATCTATATGTGTAGTGACAGATATATTGGAAAAACAACAGCTGTTTTCACAGTGGTCATGCTGTAATGGTTAACTGTTGTGACTATAGTGTACAGGGTCCTGAGTTCAAGACCTGCAAGGGCTGTGAATTTTGTTGCTGGGCAGAACAAGGGCTGTTGAATACAGAGTGGTTAAGGAAGTTTTGAGCAGCTTTAAATGTGTTTGTGTGGGTTTTCATGAAGCTAAGCGGTGCTAAGGTACAGTTAAATGTATGGGCACTTACACCATGTAGGCTTCGCTTACCAGTGCATAGATCTACTTAGCTGTTATATTGCAACAATGCTGACATCTGCTAAGCATGGCTTAGCCCTAGTAACTAGTGCTCACCACCCAGTCTGATAACATAGCAGGATAATGACATCTGTAATAAGTGTATGTAATGCCATGTACAATACATGCGTCTATGTGCTGTCATTACAGTAGCAAGGGGTGTGAGTGTCATGTCTGTGACACACAAGTATATGAGACCTTTACAACACTGTTATCCATGTGAATGTTTACATACAAGGGTAGTAACCCAGGGTATGTGTTGTCACACTGGCATGTAGTGTATCATGGCGGTAGTACTGTTGACAGTGCTTTCCTAGGCAAGAGTAGAGTGCTAAATGTAGTACTGACAACAAGCACACCTGCAGGTATAGCTGGACTCTGATGCCTCACTGTCATGTTACTGGTGTGTGAGCTGTATCACAGTATATATCCCCTACTGGATAATGATCTGACATGTGGAATGTAACTATAGACTACCGTCTGTACAGCACATGTTAGTGAGGGCTTTCAACATGTAGTAATGGCATACATATTGTTGTCAAATGTCTGTCTGTCAACACATTCATCCTACTGCATAGCTACTTGCCAAGCTGATGTCTGTCAGTCCCTGTACAGATGCGCAGATGACAGGTATCCAGCTTGGATATGTACAGGCAACCTATGCTTGACTGACACTGACATGTCTGCCCAGCTGTGTAATAACTGGCACATATAGGAGACAACATTCTGAATGCACCACATGCCACGTGAACCTCCACTACACTATCACAGTCAACAGAACATGCTTGGGTACAGTTCTCCATCACAGACACTAACCATGTGTTGTAGTACATGTTGCATACATGTCAGCTGGATCACCTCAGTGGCCATGTGCATGAGGCACCCAGGGGATTGGCTGATGCATGTCACTCTCACCCTGAGGGTGAGAGAGTGTCGATAGATTGCCTGCTGGCACATGGCAGGTGGCATGATACCACTGTACACACATCCCCTATACAACCCATCTCTCCATGGACAATAGCCTGGTACACAGCTATGACCACCTGCAACAATGCACCCCAGTACTGACACATGTGTGCATGTGCATTACTGAGGATAGCAGTTTCTGTGTGTTAGTACACCTGCAGTTGAGAATTCCATGAGGACCTTCACAACCACAGCAACACCCATTGCCATAATCAGAAGTGGCTGCTGCTGTATCAGACATTATATGTATCCTGTTATGCTCCTCTCCCTACCAGCTACATGAGCCTTGCAGTACCAGCATAGCAGCATTGTACAAATGGGTCGATAGGCATGGTATACCCATTGAGTTCTGGCAAGTGTGTGTATGTGTGCATGTCTGTATATCTGTATGGTACAGCATTCTGAGGCCACATACTCCTATTACAATACACGTTGCCACACAGTAGTACAGATAGTGTTGTTGCTACCCATAGGTGAGGCATGACAATGCAACACCCTACTATGCCTGTGGCATGTGCATTAGATGTATATCCCTGTAGTATCACTGTTATGATATACAATGTGTTGCATCACAGTCATGGGCAATGTGTGATGGTGGGTATGTCAGAGTGTCATCATGGGTTCCAATGAGTACAATATCCACTGTGGGATGTGGGTGCTGTGTACACTGTCATTACACCATGGTACACCTGGTATATGCCCCATGTACCACTTTATGGTGACCACTGATACTACAATCCAGCCCAGTTATACATGTGCTGTGTGCAGCCTACTTGTAACACATTGGACACATGGACAAGTTAGTTAGCACCAATAGGCCCAGGTCTCTAGGATGTGTCGGCCTGTTATGTGTCTGTTAATGTGTATATGATGGTATGTCACACTATGTATTGTCCATATACAACCATTACATCCCCCATTACCATACGGTACATGTCTGGGGATGTTCTGCATGTAATATGTAATCTGGAACACACCTCACCCTAAACGCTGTGCAGTATGTGCAATGAAAGCCACACAGTTCAGTAGTCCCAGTGTAGCCAAGTAAGAGTGTGCGTGTATGTGGAAGGGTCTACATCAGATTGCAGATTATACATGTCCCACGGGGTCACCTGTCCATGTGGCAAAGGCAATAACTGTTATGCAAACCTGTGACATGCATTCAACTGTACCCCAGATATGGCACAGCCATGGTGTTACCACGGTGCTATAACCCTTGTGGAATATGACTGCAGACCATCCTCCTGCTGACACATGTACACCTACAACACAAATGGATAACATTATGAAGACCACAATCACCCAGTGTTACTAACAGGTCTAATGCATCATTGCTGGATGGCTACACTACCTGATATGTATGCATTAAACATTACTCCAGACAACATGTTACACTGCAGTACATTGGCACACTGTAGTACAGTCACCGTGTGCATCAGAACCATATTAGCCTGTCCCTGCATCAATGTTATAGATGACAGGGATGTGGCACAGGTATCATCATATGCACAAGGTGTGTTGTTGGTTTGCCAGAGGCCGAGGGTGGGCCATACATTTGAGGTGTAATTAGTTGAAATGGGCATGGAGATGTGGTGTGTGTAGGTATGGAGTTGCCCTAGGTGTGTTCGTATAGTATCTGGGTATGCATGCACACAGTTCTGCCATGTGGCTGCCCTCTACAGGTGTTTTTTGACAGCTGCAGACCATACCTGGCAGGGTGTACAGTTCACTGCTTCCGGACATAGACACGTGGACGGAGCCTGCCAGGGGTTCCATGGGCATGTCCATGTACTGGCCTCGATGTGCTACTCTCCCCTGATGATGACAGATGTCTGCTGGAACCAGGTCCCTCATGGGACTGGCCAGGACCACATGCTCATGGCCTGCTGTGGTGTGGACTGTGCAGCAGCAGCAGGCCACAGCACACCACAGCAGTCCATGAGGACGTGGCCTGCTGTGGTGTAGACGGTGCCCCCCTCCTGCAGTGCTGGGGATGGTACTGCCACTACGAGAGTGCCTTGGTGTCCTAGCATGTCTACATTGACTACCAGCATGGACAAACCACGGTCGATGAGGTCCACCATCTCACCAAACTGTCTATCCATGACCTTGGTATGAACACAGAGGGCAACAGACAGTTCATGAAAGTTGTGACTTGCAGATATGAGAGCAGCCCTCTGCAGCCTTAGGCCCTGTCTGGTATACAGTTCCATATGTGCCTGCACCCCCAATGACAGCCTGAAACATGCGCCTAGTGGTACAAGTTGTGTTGCTTCTGTCAGGGGCATGATGACCAGCAGCCCTACCATGAGTACCCTGGAACATCTGTCTATGTGGTGCCCTGCCAGACATCTGGCTATGCCTGCTGTGACCAGACACAGTAGGCATGGATACCACACTCTCCTGTGCACTGCCACCAACGGCCAACTGTCCCTCTGCTATGGCCACTGGTGATGGGGTATGTATAGCCACTGAAATTGTGTGTGGGATTGGGGGTGGCTAATAGGGAGATGTCAAATGATGGTGCAGTTTCAGCCCCTGACAACCCCAACTGTGCCTCAACAGTACTATCATCATCTTCGGTGTCTGTATGGATGCCAACATCAGATTGCATGCAGGAGGGACCCTGACCCACCTCGCCACCTGAAGAGGAAAACAAGAAACACACTTTAAGACCTGTACAGCATTACATAACAGTACACACACACACACACACACACACACACACACACACACACACACACACACACACACACACACATTCCACCTTAATACCTACCTGTCCGTGATTTTACAGACAGTCCCACATTTATTCCCATAAGTTCCCCATCCTGCATCACACTTGGTAACATACACTCATTAATACAACTCATTAACATGTCAGTCCTCTAAATGCCTAGACAAGTGATCACAACACAAGACCTGTTACTCCATTACCTCCTTGACCTGAGTGGAGTAGGTTTTACATGGCCTCACTGCTGTCAGTCAGTGTTCACCCTGTGTATGCCCGGACATCATGAGCATGGCCCTATACATGAGGGCTACTATGTTCACTCCATAATGTCACGCATTGGACTGTCACGTGTAAGTATTGCTCAGTACATGCCAGATAAGCTGCTCAATCAACCTATCATGTGACAACTGTAATATATGGATACACTCCTTGGTGTTGTCTAGTAATTCCCCAATGCATCTGTAGAGCTGTATACATGGGTTGTCATTCACCTGTCTGTTGAATGCCATATTAAGGGTATACCTGGTATCTACTTTCCCTCCTAATGCATGTTCCATGCTGCAGACCTTATTATACTATCAGCTGTCCTTTCATTACATATCAGACAAGTATTCCTGGTGTGTCATGTGTCAGTCCATGTCCATGTACTGCATGATCTCAAAGGGAAGTACTGCCATATGAACAACCTCACAATCACACATGTGCATGCATGGACACCCACACAAACACACACCCATGCACACACACATCCTACATGCATCAACCTCCCTCAACTTTACCAGATTGAACCTACAGACAAAACAACCACACACACACACACACACACACACACACACACACACACACACACACACACACACACACACACACACGCCAACTGTCCCTCTGCTATGGCCACTGGTGATGGGGTATGTATAACCACTGAAACTGTGTGCGGGGTTGGGGTGGCTAAGAGGAGGATGTCAAATGATGGTGCAGTATTCGGCCCCTGACAACCCCAACTGTGCCTCAACAGTACTATCATCATCTTCAGTGTTTGTATGGACACCAACATCAGATTGCATGCAGGAGGGACCCTGACCCACCTTGCCACCTGTGTGGGAAAACAAGAAACACACTTTAAGACCTGTACAGCATTGCATAACAGTACATATATACACACACACACACACACACACACACACACACACACACACACACACACACAAACGCACACATGCACACACACACACACACACACACACACACACACACACACACACACACACACACACACAGGTGAGGTTGCACAAAGATCGTGCACACAGTCCTCCCATTACCCATCTGTCAACATGCATAACATATGGTAAACAACAGCATGCAGTGCAGCTATAGTCAATCCATGCTAGCAACAGTATACATGTGTGTGATGCATGGGCTGTGTTAGTAGGTGATGCCCCTTCCCCTGGAAAACACTGTACCCATGTACACAGTATTGCTGTGCATCTGTTCTGCACTCTGCCATGTACTGTGCACCAAACCTCACAGGTTTGCAACCCATTGCTGAATGTGTAGTACTGTGTCAGTTATGTCTGCTCTAATGCTCACAGCCCCTGTGTTTTTCAGCAACACATACCTGGGATGATATGTGGACAGATGTCATTTGTGAATGCCCGATGTCTAGTTTACAGATCTTAACATCAGCGGACCATGTATGACCAATCCAATACTATTAAACTGACAACCATCAGACCATACCATGGCTATGGGGAGTGTACACACCCTTATTGATATGATGCACCCTTCCTTGATCTGCCATGGGACCACATAGGTTCATAGGTTGGTACTAGGCTATTGACCCTAGGGCCTATACAAGCCTAGCTATAACAATTCCCTGGCTATTTCTTCCCACAGCATTTACTTCCCTGGACCCTTGTCTAGCAGGGCCACTGATGTGATCCCTGGGGTGAATTTTCTATCTCCCATCCAATCATCAATGTTCCTTTTGAAGAGGGCCAAAGAGGTGCTCTGCTTGCCATGTATGGACAGTCTATTCCAGAGTCTGGGGAGTCTCTGGGCCAGGAACTTATTCCTCCAGCATGTTTTGTTCATTGCGATGACAAGGTTTAGATCCCTGGAGCGTGTGTCTCTGAGGGATTGGGATTTCTTTAAGTGTAGCATCTCCAGCAGCTCTGGGTTTGACATGGCATTGCCATCACCTCATATATTAACAGTACATGAGCCTGATATGTGCCATATGTCCTGTACATTCACATGCAGTGTCTACGAAATGTGATGCATAAACTCTGTGTGTGTAAGTGTGTGCACACCCTTATCATGATGGTTTGTTGCATCTATTGTTATATGTACTACAGTAGTCACTATTCCTGGCAGGGATATACTAGCATGGGCCATCTGCATTTGCCAGTATATGGTCAGTCTGCCCTACACATGTTCCCCAACTCTGCATGATTCCAAGGTCTACTCATGTGCACATCCCTTGGGGTTCACACACCACCGTCACTATTGCTGTGGGGATAGGGTTACATCTGCCACAGCTCCTGAACCTCACTCTGTGCAGATACAGCCATTCTTAGCATCCTTATGATCTCTGCTGCAGTGCACTGGTGTGTCATGCTGACACACCCTCCCCACCTTTAGCCTTTTTGCAGATGCTTGACAAGTATGGCCTACACATGTGTGTCAGTTTGCAGTGTCCCATACACTGAACACCACATGTTACAACCTAGTCCCAGCTAATAATGTGGACCACAATAATACATTATGCCATAGTGTAGATCTGTAACAGTTGCCATTGTAATACTGGTATATACACTGTTGTTGCACTGAATAAGGGCGATGTTTCACACATGTCCCTACTGTAGGCCATGTATCCCACCATTATGTTAATCCCTGTGGACACATTTTGCAATGACAGGATGTTAGTTATCTTGCAGGTGTCTGACATACCCTTCCGATACCCCATCATGGTCACCACTGTGATGCAGTGCATTTAACAGCAACAATATGTGAACATGTGCAGCATGCATTATGGGTAGGTGTGTTAGATGTGTGCATGGAATATACCATAGCCATTACATGCCCAGTGTATTGGCAAGCATCAACATAAACCATACTCACCAGCTACAGGCTGCTGCCTTGGTGGTATACCAGAGGGAACTACATAAGAGTGTGAGAGATGAGATGTCAGTGGCCACAGCTGTGGCATTGCTACAGGGTGGGTGCAGCATTACAGTACATCAACAGTACAAGTCCACAATACTACCACTTATGCACATCTGTTTATTACAATTATGCAGCAACAAACTATATATATGACATGTCAGATATGTATGATCTACCTGTACAGATGCAGATGCATACACAACAGTGGTTTACTGATGTGCCCTGTGGCCTTACCTGCACTCTCCTCAGCCGGTATGTGGGTAGCACCCACCTGCACAATGGTGTCTGCCAGTTGTTGGGTGTGCGGATGGGCAGGTGCCACGAGGCTGGCAAGGATCTCCTCAACACATGTCGGGGGGATGGATGGCATGACCCTCCCCATTGTGAGGTGATCCACCCGGACTGCAGCAGCATGTCAACGGACATTGCAAAGCAGGTCAGAACAATGATGCCGGACCTGCTCATAACTGCGGTTATGCAGGCCGACGTCATTGACCCTGTGGACTAGATCGTTTCACAGGGTGGTCCACTACTGCTGCTCATGGGTGGCCCTGCCAAACAGGACAGGGTAATGCTGGATAAGGTAGTTCAGCACAATGTCATTTTCTGCCACCATATTGCCTGGGAAATATTGCCTGAAAGACATAAAGATGGAAACAGGTCTGAGCAACTCATACAGCAAGGTTACCATTGTTCTTAATGCACATCTCTGTCATCCCCCCACCATATCAGTGTCAACAAACTGTTTACACAAGTCAATAGGTATGGCTACAGCTTACTTACCAGTGGGACATAATATTGTACTGTACCACACTTTGTGCTATGTGTTTGTAGCCATGTTCCCCATGTGGACACTATCATTGCTGGCCTGTTTTGAACTATTCACCTGTATGCCATTGTCAGAGCCACTATGGTTCCATATAACCATATGGTATACTTGCTATGTGATTGCTGTACATCTGACATTCTGTGTTATTGAGAATATCTATGCATGCTGTTGGACATGTTCCAGGATTATGTAGACTATTACTACCCACATATGTTCTATAACAGTGACACAACAGCATGTTTAGGGAATATTTGCCAGCAGAGCCATCTCTCTAACCTCATCTGGTTATGTTACCAGGCCACATAACCTGTGGGACCCACCCTGGGGCCTCCTCCTCTACTGGTCCAGCACTACCTTCAGACAGAGCCACCTCAGGGGATGTTGTCCCCCCTGGAGTCACACACAGACATGATCCTGTCACCCAAGGTTGGGTCCAGGATCTGTTCCATAGGGGGCTCCACAGACACTTGTGGGATGTGCTACATCACTTTGAGGCACCCAGCACCCAGTACACATTCACAAGGTCCACATGCTCCTTCTGCTCAGCCTCCAGGCCAGGCACCTTCAGAGCCGTGGACTGCTGTTGTGAGTAGCAATGGGTGGGAGGCTTGTTCCCATTGTTTCTATATGGAGGCCCATGGGGCTTCCATATCGCAGACCACACACACCATCCAGGGTGTTTACCCACCACATATGTCACATACCACCCCTGTAGGCTGTCCTCTATATCTACCAACCTGGACCACCTCCACAAATATACCTTGCCACACTTCCACATATTCCCATTCCCTACTTCACAGACAAGGGCAATGTGGTACCAACAAGGGGTTCTCATGTGATATACCCGTCCATGTTGCATACACTTACAGCTGTATATATCTGTGTGTATTGCTATGTGTGCTGTTCCCTCACACATAGCATGCAGCACTGTGGTGGTAATATAGGGGACATGTATTTACATACATATATGTGTGTGTGTTTGTATATATGTAGACAAGCGCATATATATCATCACCAACATGGGGACTCTATGTTCCATACCAGAGGTATACCCCTCATTGGTAAGATCTGACCATAAATTAATCTCACTGGACATCCATATCCCGTCCCCACCCCCAGCCAAGGAAACCACAGTGAAGAACTTCTCAAAAGCAAACTTTGCACTTCTCAAAACCGAGGTGGAATCCTTCAAAGCCTCTGGGCCATTGGAAAATATGGCCTAAACCGCAGAATCCTTTACAAAAGCATTCTATGGACACCAACAGGAATGCATGGATCGTGCTATCCCAAATAAAACCAAGACTCACTCCTTCAAAGGCAGAAGACCTGTCTGGTGGACCCCAGCCATAAATAAGCTATACAACAGAAGGAGGAAGCTACTACATATTAGAGCAAAATCCCAAAAAGGGAAGGCATCTCTGATCAGTGCTATCAAGAAACTATGATCCCTCATAAAATTATCTAAGGCCAGCTTCGAAACAAAAATTGGACAAGACGCTAAAGATAATCACATGGCCTTCTTTAGTTATGTCAGGAACCTGGGTGGCAATTCCCAGATATGCTCTGAGTTAGTGCAAAATTACAAAAAATACACTGAACCCACAGACATTGCCAACATCCTGGCAGACAGGTTCAGTGCAAACTTCTCCCCCCTTCCCCCCAAAAGAGCAAATGTCTATCCCAACAGCGTGTAGCCTCCCTGACATCACAAATGCATAGGTGAGAGCTGCCCTCTCCAAATCAAAAAAACACAGCATCAATGGGACTGGACGGTGTCCCGGGCTGCGTCTTACACGAGCTCCAAGATTAACTGAACCCTCACATAAAGTCACTGTTCAATCTCAGCCTTACTACAAGATATGTACCCAAGGAATGGCGTACAGCAACAGTGGTCCCACTCCACAAAGGTGGTGCCACAACAGACCCCGGAAACTATCGCCCTATAAGCCTGACTAGCCTGGTCTGCAAAGCTATGGAGCGTATCATCATGGAACTCATAAACAAAGACATTGGGAACCTCCAAACACTGGATCCTACCCAATTCGGCTTTGCTAAGGGAAGATCTTGCCTCTTGAACCTGGTTGACTTCTTTGAAACAGTCACCAAGGCCATAGATGAAGGGAAGGTAGTCCACACAGCCTACCTGGACCTCGCAAAAGCCTTCAACAGAATACCCCACTCGGGCATCATAAATAAGCTCACCAGCTTAAATATCAACCCCTATGTCACAAATTGGGTTGCAAACTGGCTCATGGTTAGAACCCACATGGTCAGAATTGCAGGTGCCATGTCAGACTCTAAACCAGTTACAAGTGGCATCCCACAAGGCTCAGTCCTGGGACCTCTCTTGTTCGGTATATATATTTCTCTGAGGTACAGGCTAACACGGGAGGACTATGGCTGACCAAGTTCACAGATGACTGCAAACTGGGTGCCATAATTGACTCACCGACTGACACAAGCATCCTCCAAAAGGGTCTCACAGAGATGGATAACTGGTGCCAGAGCCATGGCCTAAAGCTAATTGCCAAAAAGTGCATAGTCATCCCCTTTGGGAAAAACAAAGTGCCCACAAATTACCACATAGGTGGTAATCCATTAAGTACGGAAGAAATGATTAGGGATTTGGGGACCCAAGTAGATAGCAATCTCTCCTTTGACAATCACGTTGTCAAAGTGGTTAGAAAGACCTTCTATATAGCCCACCTTATCACAAAAGGGTTCACATATAGATCAAGAGAGGTCATTGTGCCTCTCTACTCATCACTCATCAGGCCCATAATTGAATACAATGCCCCATTTGGGATGTACCTTAACCGACACCTGAAGCAACTGGAAAGACCCCAAAAGTACCTCACCAAGAGGATCAAGGGACTCAAACAGATGCTCTACGCAGTTAGGCTAAAGAAACTCCAGCTCTACTCAGTTGCTTACCGCCTACTCAGAGGCGATCTGTGCCTGACGTATAAAGCCATGTCCAAACCAGAATTAATGGACATGCTCCACCTCAGGAAATCCAAATCCCTTAGAGCTACACGCTCCAGGGACTTAAACCTCAGCACAGAAATAAATAGGACATGCTGGAGGGACAGATTCATATCCCAGAGGCTCCCCTTACTCTGGAACAAAATCCCAATCCATGTTAGGCAGAGCTCCTCAATGACCCTCTTCAAGAGAAATCTTGACGAGTGGATGGGAGATTGTAGGTTTACCCCTGGGATCTCTTCTGTGTCCCTACTAGACAGAGGCACAGTAAACTAACCTTAAAAGGGCTATCTTCTCTGACCTACTATACAGAGGCACAGTCAACTAATCTAAAAGGTTGGTGAAAGCCAAAGACACTCTGGCTAGGCTTGTAAATGCCCTAGGGCAGATAGCCTAGTATCAACCTATGAACCTATGAAGATATATATATATATATATATATATATATATGTGTGTGTGTGTGTGTGTGTGTGTGTGTGTGTGTAGATATATATATATATATATATATATATATATATATATATATATATATATATATATATATATATAGATATATATTATGTTGTATATATGTGTTTCTATATATATGGATACATTTGGGTATCTGTATATCTGTAGATACACACACACACATATATATATATATATATATATATATATGCATATATAGACACATATACATACCTATATATGGGGTACATTCAGACATCAGGTCCACAATCTCAAAACTCCTTCCTGCACAACTGCACTGTTCTGACTTGCTACAACACAGACAGGTGCCACATATGGACACAGCCTAACATTGGGGGGGGGGGGTATATATAGGGCCAGATTGCAGGTATCCCTATTACACACCTATGGCATTTCAGCATGCTACAATATATGTTAACCTGAGTGTCCTGCAAGTGGTTGGCTTGGGAACCCATGTGTCCATCATTATGGCATTACTTCCACCACCAGCTATTGGCCACAGTAATATATATCCCTTCCATTACACAACACACACTATATTGGCTTACATCTTGTCAGTTGATGCTGCTCTACACAGTTGACGGGTATGGCCCACTACCCACAGGGACGGACTCTAATATCCATAGCAGTTGTTCAGCTGAAGATCATTACAACAGCAACACCTGATGGCACATGTATATCATTCCACATCATCTACCCCAGTATTATGGACCAAGTACTACAGTCAATTACATGCATATATACTTCACATACCCGTTGTGGGGATGAGGTATGTTGTGGATAGTGTCCTTGTAGGAGTTTTTTCTCTCTCCTTAGCTATGGCCTTAGCCTGCTTCCTTTGTTTTCTTTTTTGGTGTGGTTGTGGTTCTGGATCTGTTTTCTGTCTTCTGTTTACTCTTTCTCTCTCTCCGTCTCTCTCTCTCTCTCTCTCCATCTCTCTTTCTCACTCTCTCTCCAATAAATGGATTGAACTGCTTGGAAAAGATTGCAGCATGGCTTTTGTGGGTGATGCACATGATCAGGTGACGGCTTCTGCACCAATCAGTGTCCTTCACTTGCTACCTGCATGCAGCATGCTGTGTAGTACTTCCAATTACCACTGTCATGGCAACCCACTACTATAAATCCCTACATCATGTGGGCGTAGTCCCTTTACCTTTCCTGTATGGTGGACACTTTACTGTGTGTGGGCAGCAGTGGTACAGACAGCAGGTAGCAATACCTCTTACAAGAGAACTTGCACACTCAGGCCAGCTACATATTTGCATGAGGTTCCAGAACTACAAACAGAGCGTGAGTACTGTTGTTGTATGCGTTTTATAGCACCAGTGTTACAGGGTTTGTGTGTACATACTAGTTTAACATGGACTGCAGTCTGTCTGCATAGCTGTCAACTGTGTGCCTATCCACTTGATGGCCAGAGGTGTGCATGTTATGTTTTGCCTGTCCACCACACAGGTCTTGTGTCAGATATATCACTGGCTGTGTGTGTGTTGAGGGCTATCAGTACATGGCTACATCCATTTGTATTTTTGACTTCATATTCCTGACTATGGATATGTTGCAGACTATCCTGTAACACCAGTGACTCGCTTAATGTATGACAACACTATTTCACATAAGGGCCATTGTTCCAGCCACTGTCCTCCACCTACATACCAGGCTTTGTCCATATGATATGCTGTCAGGGGTTGTTATGTAGTGGCCTGTGAGTATGTCATGCTGCCATTCCTGCCATCATTCCACTGCTGATTTGGCCCCCACACATATTGTGGGGTTGGGCCCATATGTGTATGGGCTTCATCTGCACAATACATGTGTGCCCTTATGCAGTCCAGAGGCCATTGTATGTAACAGTGGTAAACGGCCCTGTATGTCAGTCTATGGGGGGGGATGCACCATAACTAACCTAGGCTGTTACAACATGTGAGGGCTATCAGGGGTAAGCTACCTTAAGGTATCTGGAAGTACATTACCATACAATTCACTTTGGGTAAATGCAGGCCTACTGCCTCCTGCCATACAGACTGTTCTGTTTGTCAGTGAGATTGTGATGGTTTCAGTAATGCCTTGTTATGTAACAGATACATCCCATTATGTCAACTGAGGTCTTTACCCTCTAGGGATTGTGTACAGAGTGTAGATAGAGGCTGCTGAACTTTACATCTGCATTACTTACTGTTGATTGGTTGTTATCCTGTGGCCTAGTCTGTCTTTACTGTTGCACTACTTGAAGGCCTTGGCCTGGACAGCAACATATGTAATGCTTTCCAGAATACTATATTAATTTATCTGTTTGACAGTTGCATTAATCTGTTTATATGTATTTCAGAGTCTAAAGAGCTATATGACATGGCATATACAACTGTAATAATACACAAATAAAGCTTTCTCATGTATGCAAACCTATGTGTGGTGTTATATCCTTTGACCTCTCTGTGGGTATATGTTGCAGGCAACAATTGTCTTTTGTATGGGTGACTCATACAGTGTCCAGTTGGTAAGGTGGCAACTGTAGGCATACTGGCTGTTTCGTATGGTGTGCACCCTCTAAATATATATCTTCCTATACATATCTCTGTGTATGTATGTGTAGTTACATATATATCTATATATAGATATGTGTGTATGTATATATATATATATATATATATATATATATATATATATATATATATATATATATATATATATATATATATATATATATATATATATATATATATATATACACACACACACATATATGTATCTGCATATATGTGTCTGTGTATATGTATCTTTGGAATGTTTATTGCTTCCACATTGTACATTCCCTATGGTAGCCAGACTGTAATGCATGATATGTTATTGATACCAGCCTGACATCATACAGGTGGGATGGATTACTGTTAACATATTGTGCCGATGTTGTGTCAGGTCCTGGTTATAGGATTTGCAGCAGCTGGTATTGTATTGCAGGGCAGACCTGTTTGACTGTGGGGGGATATCAATATGTACAAGACGTATGTTGCTTGGGCCCCCTCACCCCCATTAACGGTACCTGTGGTCATATGTGTATTCGTTATGTTCTCTATCTATATCTACATCTATCTATATCTATAGATATATATCTGTAGATATATATATATATATATATATATATATGTATGTAGACATATATATCTGTAGATGTATGCATATGTGTATGTATATATATATATATATATATATATATATATATATATATATATATATATATATATATATATATATATATATATATATATATGTGTATATATTTATATTTGCATATCTATATATATATATATATATAGATATAAATATATATATACACACACGAATACATCTACATGCATAAATACATTTCCTGTACGTTTAAATGACTGTGCTGGATAATATGTTTGTGAAAACATCAGGGTTATGTATATCTGACATGGCTTAGAAGGAAATCACTTTGGCTGTGGAGTGCAGGGTCCTGGTTTTGAGCCTTGGAGAGGCTGTTTATTTTGTTGCTGGACAGAACAAGGGTCATTGGATACAGAGTGGTAAAGGCATTTTCAAGCAGTTGTAAGCGGGTCTGCGTGGGTATGCACGGAGGTAAGCACTGCTAAATTCCAGTTACAGTTTCTTATACTCAGTTAGCTTCTAAATTGCTTAACCTGTGTAGGCATTGCTTACCCCTGTGCAAACAGGCTTAAACCCGCTTACTTCTGCTTAAAAGTGGTTACTCCTGCTTACCTCCACATTAATTTCTTTAAAGGATTGATAGGAAAGTGGTACAAAATGGGTGCAAAGAGGGAAAGACAGTAGGAAAAATAGCTAGGGATGTGCAGGAAGGGTGTAGGGAAGGTCCATAGCTGCCCATTTCTTCTACAGCAACAGCTGTGCATATACACTGAATTTGGAGATAGATTTGGACGCTCATACCCCTGAGAGAAGGGTGAGAACAACAATAATATGTTAAGCCAATTAGACCACATTACATGTGTCCAGTGGACACGTGTCCGAAATGGACAACTATGTATGGGGAGAGATTTTTTTTGGGAACAGATTGCCCTTTTTTCAGGTGAGAGTGGGATGTTGGGGAGGGATAGTAGGTGTATTTGGGGAGGTAGGTTGAGTAGGTTAACAGACAAGACAAACAAGATGCATACAGGGGTGGTATATGACACATGTTGTGGATAAATACCTTGATGGGGAGGGGTGTTGGGAATTCGGAAGCCCATGAGCCCCCTAGTGGAGACAGTAGGACTAAGGTCCCCACCCATGGGCAATCACCACTGCACCTTCATAGCCCTGAAGGTGGCTGTGCTGTGGGCTGAGTCAGGGAGCCAGGTCGACTCCCTAGTCGTGATACACAGCCCTGAAGCTGGCATAGCAGATCTCCAAAGTCCCTGTGGAGCTCACTACACAGCACGACCCGGACCTTGCAATGGGTGACAGGTTCCTGTCTGGGCCCGCTCCCGGGGAGGTGGGGCGAGCCCCATTTCCTGAGGGGGTTCCACCCGAAGGTGGTGCAGGACCAGTGGATGAGGAGGTCCTGGGTTGGGTCCCAGACGTGCTGGTGCCACGGACAGCTGAGGTGGGACAGGTGGGTCCACTGGGACCCGCATTCCCATACGTGCTATGGTGTTTAAGTTTCATCAACATATGTGGGTTAGTAATAGTCAACACATTCCAGGATTAGGTATAACAGGATGCATAGATATTCCCATTAACCCAAACACCAGATATGGAAAAGTTGCACAGCAAACAGAACACATGCATATATGGGACCACAGTGGTAATTACAACAGCATGCATGTACATTGATGGCACCGTGCCACCAATGTGGGAGTATTTCAACATAGCACATGCACAGAAACAGATTTAAATATTTATCGAACAATAGGATATATGTCCAAACATTAGAGCTAAGTGAGCACATACCAACTGAGTTGGGTATTTAGTTTATTGTTGCAGATATGGTGGGGGGAGAGAAAAATGTCAATTAACAACTAGTACATTCCTGTAGTTTGCATTACTTTCCTAGTCAGTGCTGTTATCTGTACCTTAGAGGTATTAGTTCACTACCCTATTGCCTTACTTTGGACAGTGGTATGGTTGTCGACAGCTATATCCTTGAACTGGTTTTACATGCGGTATACACCTCTTACCTGGTATACCTGTGGAGGAATTTTTTGTTAACACTAACTGTTTCTACATGTACTCCCAGATTCTAGGTTGATGTTATGCACAAACCTGTCCATCTCTTTTTACACAGACTCTGGGCATGTTTTGACCACATGCAGGTGAACTGGGACATATTTCGACTATTGCCCTCTTAAACCTTAAGTGAATTGCACAATGACAGGTTTGTTTTCAATGACATTTTCCAAATATGTACAGGCCTGACAGTCAGTTATATGACATGAAATGCTGCCTGCATGTCAGAGATTAAGACACTGATATGCCAGGGGAACAGGGTGACAGGCAGCAGATATGGGCTGATTTACTGGGCATTCTGGACATATCTGTACACTTGTGTGGTATGATTCTGTATGCAGCCTACTACCACTCCCAGGATTTGGACCATGGCTTTTTCTGCTAAAAATAAAACATGGTCCAACACAGTTGTGTGTGCTATATAGATATTGCTGTGTATCTCTTATCTGATTTCTGTCTATAATTCTCCTGTGGTTTTACATTCTGACCTTGTATTACAACACTCATACAGGATTTCCTAGACAGTTATATTATGTAGCACAGTGTGGATGACAGTGATGAGGGATACCTTATTATTCAGAGCAAGTGCAACACTAACAATGCCATACAATAACAGACTACACAGTACCAGTACAGGATATCAATCTTTTATTTCTAGGCACAGTGTTTGTATCCGACGTACCTGTGGGAGCAATGTTTGTTAGCACTACCTGACTGTTGCCACACAAAGTTCCAGATTACACATTAGTATTATGCACATACATCTCACTCTGTTACTGTACACACTCTGGCCACAGCTTGATAACATGGGGGTGTAGATGGGACATACTTGGCTTATTACTCTCATAACATTTTGGGGAGTTGCTAGAGTGACAGTTTTTTTCTTATACATGTCTGGCAATCAGTTGTCTTTCTTGTTTGCTGCCTAAATGTCTGGGATCATCCCACTGATTTCCCAGGGGGACAGGGTGACAGGCAGCAGATATGGGCCGATTTACTGGACATTCTGGACATATCTGTACAGTTGTGGGGTATGATTCTGTATGCAGCCTACTACCACTCCAAGGATTTGAACCAGAGATGTGTGTGCTAAAAATACAATAGTTAACCTCTCATGTGGGGTGTGCTATTTGGATTTTGTTGTTTGTCATTTCACTGTTTTCTGTCTATGTCTCTCTCAGTTGTACTATATAATATCTTGGGATTACATCAGTCATATACAGACATTCCTACACATTTTATTTATGTAGCACAGTGTGGCTAATAGTGAACCCATAAACGAATAAACGAAAAATGCACTGTGAAGAGGACAAACTGCACCGGACAACTAGTATTCCAAAACCAGCTTTATTGTACATTAAACATTAAACAAACAACACGTTTTTCGTCACTTAGATCAGACTTCATCAGACAAGAACTAACACAACAAACAACCATATATATATGCTGACCCTTTGTTTGAAATAACCAATGAGAATCTGACAGTGCTCATAAATATGAATGAATATACTAAAATGCAAGTGTATAACATTAAACAAGTCGGAATAAAATGCTGTGATTCACAAAAATAAAATATATGTACCACTTTTAAAATAGCAAATAGTGTCATAAAATGAATTTTAAAAAACTTCGTAACTGCACCTGATTAATAATAACAACTGATTTGTGTTGAAAAATCACAAACAATACTCCCATCTAGTGGTCAAGATTTGATGTACACTGAATAGCCATCATGAATTTTGTGCTCCGTTCATAAATAATACATGTTTGGATAATTAATAGTACCTGAATAATAAATATATGTATGTTGAGATCTATGAAGTATAAAAAATATATATGTATGAAATGAAATGAATAATGATTATATATTATATATAATAATGGTATAATAGATGTTGTGAATGAAATATATAAATAAATATATAAATATATATACAAATATAAATGGATAACCACAAAACATAAAACAATGACCCAATAAATAATATATATATATATATACAATATAGATGTGATAAATTAATAATATAATATATATATATATATATATATATATATATATATATATATATATATATACAGGCGTGAAACATGTAATAATAATAAATAAATAAATAACATCAATATTGTTAATATTGTTGAATAGAGCAAATGTATGCTAAAAAATGTGCATATGTATTCTGTACCAACACCTTAATCAAATATGTGGAAAGAATCATGTAATATAATCTAAAAAACAGCCTTGTGGGAAATAATTGATTCAGAATAGGCTGTTGATAGTACCATAAAATATAAATATAAATATAAATATGAATATAAATATAAATATATATGTATTAAATGTATATGTATAAAAATGATAAAATAACATAAAAATGAAAATAAAATAGTGTTATAATTTGGCTGCCCTTAATTTTAAAACTGGAGCAAGGGAGATACTATCATTTAACCCAGGGAATTTGTTTGCCTCCAAAATGATTTGCCAAAATAATTCCCTATATTCTATCTGGGTCTCCCAGAGGCCACCTCTTTCATCTTTTGCTACCTCATCTAAAATGAAAAATTTGTATTTTGCCAAAGGACAAATATTCAAGGGTTTATATAGTGCATTGTGTTCTTTCTTCTTTTTGATATCATTCAAATATTCATAAATCCTTCTTTTGATCTTTCTCTCGGTCTTACCAACATAGAAGGCCGAGCAGATATCACATAAGGCAATATATACAACTCCAAAAGAATTACAGTTGCTGTATGTTTTACCAACAATATCTTTTTCTCTTGCTTGAACAAAAATTTTTTGTGAATTAGTCATAAATGAACATTGTGAACACTTTCCACAAGAATAGGTACCCTTAATTTTAATGCTTTTCTTATATTCCCTATGTTGAGCTATCAACCAGTCTTTGATGTTGCGTCCCTTTCTAAAAATGATGTTAAAAGAATCAATCGACTTGTTAAAATTCAGGTCTGTAATGTTAAGGAATTTGTCCCATTCCTTAAAAAACACTTGTTTTACAATACCTGCATCACCACTATATTGGGTGACAAATGAATGGGTGTACATTATATCTTTTTTCTTATTTTCTAATAAACCTGGTGCTTGAACGTTAGCAACAATAGGGGGATTGTGATAGCTCAATATAGGTGCAAATCTATCTTTTCTCCCTTCTATAACTTCTGTTTTAATATGGTTACAAAAATCTATAGGGTAATCTCTGTCCAAAAACATACTAACCAAGAAATCAATTTCATCACTGAAATCTTGATTGTTAGAAGTCATTCTTGAAATCCTAACCATTTGGCCTTTTACAATGCTCTTCTTCTGGTGTAAAGGGTGTGCACTTTTGTAGTGTAAATAGGAATTGGAAAAAGTTTTTTTCCTATACACCCTTGACTTCAAATGGTCTCCTTCTTTTTCTAACGTGATGTCCAAATAATTTATGCTATTTACATTAATATCACGGGTGAATTTTAAAAAAGTAGTAGTCTGATTAATATACTGGATGAAATCATTTAACCTGTCAATACTGTCCTTCCAAAATATAATAATGTCATCTAGGAAGCATTTATATAAAACCCAGCAGTCTTTATAACTCCCATTATAGATATATTTGTCTTCCCATGTATTTAAAACCATATTGGCGTATATTGGAGCACACCTTGCTCCCATTGCCACCCCACTTATTTGATGAAAATATTCACCTTGAAAATTCAATACATTTATATTTGTATATATATTTATATATTTATTTATATATTTCATTCACAACATCTATTATACCGTTATTATATATAATATATAATCATTATTCATTTCATTTCATACATATATATTTTTTATACTTCATAGATCTCAACATACATATATTTATTATTCAGGTACTATTAATTATCCAAACGTATTATTTATGAACGGAGCACAAAATTCATGATGGCTATTCATTGTACTTCAAATCTTGACCACTAGATGGGAGTATTGTTGGTGATTTTTCAACACAAATCAGTTGTTATTATTAATCAGGTGCAGTTATGAAGCTTTCTAAAATTCATTTTATGACACTATTTGCTATTTTAAAAGTGGTACATATATTTTATTTCTGTGAATCACAGCATTTTATTCCGACTTGTTTAATGTTATATATTTGCATTTTAGTATATTCATTCATATTTATGAGCACTGTCAGATTTTCATTGGTTATTTCAAACAAAGGGTCAGCATATATATATGGTTGTTTGTTGTGTTACTTCTTGTCTGATGAAGTCTGATCTAAGTGACAAAAAACGTGTTGTTTGTTTAACGTTTAACGTACAATAAAGCTGGTTTTGGAATACTAGTTGTCCGGTGCAGTTCGTCCTCTTCACAGTGCATTTTTCGTTTATTAGTTTGTTATTGCACTGCGCTTCATATTTTGTTTACTAGTGAACCCAGCCACTGGGGATGCACAAGCCAGTGCATTTCTTTGCGCCAGTCCCAAGCCTGGATAAATGGGGAGGGTTGTGTCAGGAAGGGCATACAGTGTAAAATTTTGCCAAATCATACATGCAGACAACAGTACAGAAATACATACCGGATCAGTCGAGGCCCGGGTTAACAATGACCACCACCAGTACTGTTGGCCAACAGGGTGCTGACGGAAATTGGGCTACTGTTGGCTGAAGGAGGAGAAGAGGGAGAAGGCATGCCTGAAGGCAGGTAAAGGCTAGGACTGTGATAGTGAAGGTCTGAACTTTGAATGTTGGCAGTACGACTGGTATAGGGAGAGAGCTAGATGATATGATGGACCGAAGGAAGGTTGGTATATTGTGTGTGCAAGAGACCAGATGGAAAGGGAGCAAGGTTAGGTGTATCGGAGGCAGTTTCAAAATGTTTTATCATGGTGTGGATGGGAGGAGAAATGGTGTAGGCATTATCCTGAAGGAACAGTATATTAAGAGTGTTTTGGAGGTGAAAAGAGTGTCAGATAGAGTGATGTTAATGAAGCTGGAAATTGATGGTGTAATGAAGAATGTTGTTAGTGCATATGCTCCACAAGTTGGGTGTGCGATGGATGAGAAAGAAACATTTTGGAGTGAGTTGGATGAAGTGGTAATGACTGTACCCAAGGGTGAGAGACTGGGGATTGGAGCAGATTTCAATGGACATGTTGGTGAAGGGAACAGAGGGGATGAGGAAATGATGGGTAGGTATGGTGTTAAGCAAAGGAATGCAGAAGGTCAGATGGTAGTGGATTTTGCGAAAAGGATGGACATGGCTGTGATGAATACGTATTTTAATAAGAGGGAGGAGCATAGCGTGACATACAAGAGTGGAGGAAGATGCACACAGGTGGATTATATCTTATGTAGAATGGCCAGTCTAAAGGAGATTGGAGACTGTAAAGTAGTGGCAGGGGAAAGTGTAGTTAGGCAGCATAGGATGCTGGTTTGTAGGATGACATTGGTGATCAAGAAGAGGAGGATGATTGTGAGGGCAGCACCAAGGATCAAATGGTGGAAACTGAAAAAGGGTAATTGTGAGGTGATGTTCAGGGAAGAGTTAAGATAGGCACTGGGTGGCAGTGAAGAGTTACCGAATAGCTGGGTAACTACAGCAGAGTTAGTAAGAGAGATGGCTAGAAAGGTGCTTGGTGTGACATCTGGAAAGAGGAAGGATGACAAGGAGACCTGGTGGTGGAATGAAGAAGTACAGGAGAGTATACAGAGGAAGAGGTTGGCGAAGAAGAAGAAGTGGGATTGTCAAAGAGATGAAGAAAGTAGACAAGAGTATAAAGTGATGAGGTGCATGGCAAACAGAGGTGGTGAAGGCTAAGGATAAGGCGTATGAAGAGTTGTATAAAAGGTTGGACACTAAGGAGGGAGAAAAGGACCTGTACCGATTGGCTAGACAGAGGGACCGAGCTAGTAAAGATGTGCAGCAGGTAAGGGTGATAAAGGATAATGAGGGAGACGTACTCACAAGCGAGGAGAGTGTGTTGAGCAGATGGAAAGAGTACTTTGAGGGGTTGATGAATGAAGAGAATGAGAGGGAGAGAAGGCTGGATGATGTGCAGATAGTGAATCATGAAGCAAAGTGGATTAGCAAGGAGGAAGTAAGGATAGCTATGAAGAGGATGAAGAACGGAAAGGTTGTTGGTCCAGATGACATACCTGTGGAAGCATGGAGGTGTTTAGGTGAATTGGCAGTGGAGTTTTTAACTAGATTGTTTAATGAAATCTTGGAAAGTGAGAGGATGCCTGAGGAATGGAGAAAAAGTGTTTTGGTACCAATTTTTAAGAATAAGGGTGATGTGCAGAGCTGTAGTAACTACAGAGGGATTAAACTGATCAGTTACAGCATGAAGTTATGGGAAAGAGTAATGGAAGCTAGGTTAAGAAGGGAGGTGATGATTAGTGATCAGCATTATGGTTTCATGCCAAGAAAGAGCACTACAGATGCAATGTTTGCTCTGAGAGTGTTGATGGAGAAGTACAGAGAAGGTCAGAAGGAGTTGCATTGTGTCTTTGTGGATTTAGAGAAAACATATGACAGAGTGCCTAGAGAAGAGTTATGGTATTGTATGAGGAAGTCGGGAGTGTCAGAGAAGTATGTAAGAGTGGTATAGGATATGTACGAGGGTAGTGTGACAGCGATGAGGTCTGCAGTGGGAGAGACGGATGCATTTAAGGTGGAAGTGGGATTACATCAAGGATCAGCTCTGAGCCCTTTCTTATTTGCAATGGTAATGGACAGGTTGACAGACGAGATTAGATAGGAGTCCCCGTGGACTATGATGTTTGAAGGTGACATTGTGATCTGTAGTGAGAGTAGGGAACAGGTGGAGGAGACCCTGGAGAAGTGGAGATATGCTCTAGAGAGAAGAGGAATGAAGGTCAGCAGGACTAAGACAGAATATATGTGTGTGAATGAGAGGGAGGATAGAGGAATGGTGAGGATGCAGGGAGTAGAGGTGGCAAAGGTGGATGAGTTTAAGTACTTGGGATCAGCAGTTCAGAGTAATGGTGAGTGTGGAAGAGAGGTGAAGAAGAGAGTAAAGGCAGGATGGAGTGGGTGGAGAAGAGTGTCAGGAGTGATGTGTGACAGACGAGTACCAGTAAGAGTGAAAGGGAAGGTCTACAAGAGGGTAGTGAGACCAGCTATATTATATGGGTTGGAGACAGTGGCATTGACAAAAAGGCAGGAATGGTGAGGATGCAGGGAGTAGAGGTGGCGAAGGTGGATGAGTTTAAGTACTTGGGATCAGCAGTGCAGAGTAATGGTGAGTGTGGAAGAGAGGTGAAGAAGAGAGTAAAGGCAGGATGGAGTGGGTGGAGAAGAGTATCAGTAGTGATTTGTGACAGACAAGTACCAGTAAGAGTGAAAGGGAAGGTATACAAGAGGGTAGTGAGACCAGCTATGTTATATGGGTTGGAGACAGTGGCATTGACAAAAAGGCAGGAGTCAGAGCTTGACGTGGCAGAGATGAAGATGTTAAGATTTGCACTGTGTGTGACGAAGACGGACAGGATTAGGAATAAGTATATTACAGGGTCAGCCCAGGTTGGAAGGTTTGGAGACAAAGCCAGAGAGGCAAGGTTATGTTGGTTTGGACATGTGCTGAGGAGGGATGCAGAGTATATTGGGAAAAATATGCTAAGGATGAAGCTGCCAGGTAACAGGAAAAGAGGGAGGCCTAAGATAAGGTTTATGGATGTGGTGAGAGAGGACATGCAGGTGGCTGGTGTGATAGAGCAAGATGCAGAAGACAGGAAGAAATGGAAACAGTTGATCTGCTCTGGCAGCCCCTAATGGGAGACAGCTGAAAGAAGAAGAAGAAGAAGTGTGGGTAACAGTGCTTAATACAACAGTACTATTAAGTGATTGCAAATCTACATTACCATATAATACCAGAGTAAGCACATGCATTCCAGCAGTTAGATCTTTATTGTCAGGCTATTATGCTTTTATTTACATACAACCTATATGAGACTCTTCCTGCCATATTTTCTGGTGTATGCAGTACATGCCTTAAACAATACAGGTTTTATACAGGCAATGATGTTACTGCTACTTTTAGATTTATTTCCTATGACAGTACATGCAAGAGTATTACTAACCTGCCTTGCGTCGCAACCGCTCCAATCAACATCCATTTGCCTCCTAGTTCATAGCCCGTTCACTTGCCACTGTGAAAGACATAAGAGGAATATTTAGCCATACCTATCCATAATATATATGAGCTGGCAATTATTAAACAGGTGGTGGACTGATACTTACACATGGCTGGGACTTCCCCTGTCCTCCTAGCCTTTTGGATCCACTGATCCAAGAGATCCCCCTTTTACCACTTCAGGTCAGCATAGTCATGCCTGACCTGCTCACCAGTTCGGGGTATGCTAGTGGTACTTGTGAGGTCACGGGCAAGATGGTCCCAGGCTTCCGCTTTGTATTGTAAACCCTGGTACTGGCCCTGCAGCAGTCTGATGTTGTGGTCTATCACAAGGATTCCTGCCATGACTTTGGACTCCTGGATGCCCCAGCACTGCACCTGAATGCGCACACCCTCTCCCATTCCAGATATAGTGCCTACAAGGGGAAGCAACAACCAATTATGAGATGTATTCCCACCTGTTGGGTTTAAATATGGCCAGTTTCCCACACTTTGCCATGAATGGATGGTTTTGAAAAGGCTAAGCCATGGGCAAACCTGCTTACCTGCTTAAAGGGGTATACTAATGGGCAGACTGAGTTAGCTGGCCTACATGTTGCTTACACCTACTAAGCTGGGCTGTGCAATGCTTAGCATTGCTTAATATTTAAGTTGCATTATATTTGCATTGTGGCATTGATTTATTATTCATTACATGTTAAATATGTGTTTGGTAACCATGATTCATGTGTACATACACTGTATGGGGTCCTTTTGTTTATTACGGGATTTCAAGACTTTATTAAAATGACACCTCACATCTGGGCTTAATGCAGTACTCCAGTTCACGTATTTATGTTATGTAGTAGGTTACACAACATAAGACTGTATATAGATTCCTTTCACATGTTCAGTTTGAATTTCCTATAGTGAGGATCTGTTTGGTGATACCTCGATCTTATGTACTGCTGTGATGGCTTAGTAGTTAATTACTGTGACTGTAGTGTACAGGGTCCTGGGTTCAATACCTGCAAAGGCTGTTTATTTTGGTTCTAGCCAGAACAGTGGCTGTTGCATACAGAGTGATAAAGGCACTTTTAAGCAATTGTAAGTGGGTTTGCGTAAAGGTAAGCAATGCTAACCTCTGGTTAAATACGCTTACAGAGAGTTAGCTTTAATATCACTTAACCTGTGTGCACATTGCTTACCCCCACACAAACGAGCTTAAACTTGCTTACTACTGCTTAGATATGCTTACTCCCGCTTACTACTGCTTAATTATGCTTACACTTGCTTACTAGTGATTATTTCCGTTTACCACCACACAAGCTTATACAGTAATGTCTAATGGTTCTTGGGATGGTGGTGGATTTGGAAACTGTATGGGGTTATCATTCATTACACATTTTACCTTCCATTTGTATCCCTGATTTCTGTGTACATATACTGTATGGGGCACTTGTGATGACCTGTGGACTTTGCAACATTATGACAATGACACCTTACATCTGCATTTAATGCAGTACTCCAGTTCACAAATATATGTTATAAACATATAAATGTTGTAAATGTATGTTATCGTAGGTTATGCAACAAAATAAATTGATCATACAGTACTTTGACGTGGAAAATGGATTGTAATGGAGTGGGATTCGAACCGGGAATGACTACTCATAAGTCAAAAGTTCTGCCCACTACACTATTGCTGTACTGCTTCATTTGCATATACCTTGCTTTTTGTCCTCTTGGGCTATTTAAACTGCATTAACCGTAGCTAAGCGATGGGCAAACCCACACACCTACGGTTAAATTTAATGTTTCATTAAAAAAAATCTTTATATTTAATGTTTTAACTATTGCTCTTGTAAATGTGGGAGGATGTTGCTGGGTGTATGCGAACACCTATGAGCGGTCTTGCTCATTTGTTATTCATACTCTGCTGTTTTTCATTTCAGGGGAGTGCATATTCTGAGAGCTCTGCTCTCAGACACGCCCCCTGCAGTCGTACATGCTCCGTTTCCATTTAGGAGCTCAGGCAGTGCACCTTCATTAATATGCATGGCGCTCTGCCATCCTGCTCCTAAACGGCCGCTTCCGTGCAGGACTAGCTCAGTCCTGCACAAAAGGATAGTGAATCCGGGGTTGAGTCTCAGTAGTTACATATGCAGGAGAGCCTGAAGATGGAATAGTTTGTTGTTGAGACTTATGGCATTGAGAAGAGCAACCTCAAAGTGATCCAGTTTTAGGCATAACAGTCAATTTCTTCTCAATGATTCTGGGCAAAACCAAAAATAATGGGGGGGGGGGGCAAAGGATCAAATCAGGGACATATATTAAATATTGCTTTTATAAATTTGGAAAGTTGATAGACCAGCAGGTGTTGTATCAGCATATATTTTTTAAAGTTTATGAACTCTGAAACTCGAGCATTTGTAATTATTTTGTGTGTGTGATCTTCAACAATTTGCCAGAGAACCACAAATTTTACAAGGAACAAACCTAAAATATAAGGCAAAAATCTGGATATTCTGCAAAGTTCTGGAACCATTGAGAGGTATGACTTTGGGTCTGATATATTTGTTACATTGTAATGTCCATTAGATTGACTTTGCCTAAAAAGGTACTATGAAAAAATGACCTGAGGCAGAAGCCTTGGAACATGTGAAACAGCCCATGTTTCATGAATCAACAATCACCATTGAAAAAACTAGGAGACATGAGTATTGGGTTCTCTACAGCTGTATTTGAGCAAGCAGGCACTTTAATTACTAAGCATGCTAGGTGATAGTGGAAAATGGAGTAAGATAAGACTAGACAGGATTAGAGTTCTGAAAGCATAGGACACATTTAATGCCTCATATCATTTGACAAATATAGTCAGGAGCATGAATTACTAAGGTGGTGTGTGCAGGGGGTGAATACTTCCTGCACCACCTTAGCAATGGGTGCTAATCCTAACCATAACCCTGCTCCTTCTCACAACTATAACTGTACACCTAACCTTACAAATCCTTTCCATAACACTGCCAGCATTCAGACAGATTTGGATTTAGTGTTACAGAAGGATTTTTGTTTAAAAATTTCCATACGTAAAATTGTTTTCATTTTGCTATCTTTTGCAGGTTTGAGATTAAGGGTTTTCACTTATATGAATGCTCAAGCTTATTTTTGCCAATGTTTTGTTTTCTGTATTAAATAACTTCAATCATTTATAGTAGAATCATGAATATGTATAAATGTATAATTGCTAGATGATGGATAGATGGTTAGATATCTATCTACCCATCTATATATATGTATAGAGAGGTGGGGTGGGGGGAGACAGAGGATTATCATAGCCCATGTGTCGGTTGGTTGAGTACTTATCAGCTAAATACTTGATCATAATGACATCAGCATTTACTGCAGGTGAGACAAGACTGCAGTCTTAAAGATTCAGTGCACTAATGTTTGAAATATCTACGTGGCTTAGTGCACAGAAATCAAGGGAATAATTGAAATGAAACATAGTTGCCAAGTTTTTATTATGGTAGACAGCATGAACTTAAAAGACATACGCAGAGCACATTTCATAAACTGAAAATGATGCAAAACATGGTCTTTCATACCAGTGTTGATTAGGGTGCCGTAAATATGGATAATTATGCTGTATGACTATCATTTCTGAAAACAGGAAAATTACAAATTGCATCAGTTTTGTATAAATTTTCTGCTCCTTTCAGAAATTACAAATAGAACAAATTATGATAAAGTATGTTTTGTGAATGCTAATTGCATGCTGTTGAATTCTCCTCCCCCAAACATTCAAGAAGCTTGCAGCCTGCCTGCTGTCAGAGACAGGGAATACATGCTGTGTTTATCATCTGCTGCCATGCTCTGAAAAATAAACATGAAGTGGATACTTCCAAATAATGCATATTTATCTAAATGCAAAAATCAAACTGATACAGAAAATCATCACTATTTATGTTCTGCATTCCCTAGATTTACCTCAGAATTTTCATCTGCACCATCTTAGGCCAAATACTCCCCCACTGATATTGACTCCATGAGATGCAGTCATCCTATCATCCTTAGCAACTACCTTATTCATTTTCTGGAACTTTACACATTATTTTGTCAGGACAAAGGTCCAGTTCCCCTAAGGAGTTAAACTTTAATGGGCAGAAGCAGTAATTTCTGAGAATAAAGCCTTTTTCTTCCTCATTCTTTTAGGTTTCCTCCAGCAGTTTCCCTTTGTCAAGAAACTTAACACAGCAGAAACCAAAGCAGTACTACAATATCTCTGGAACGGAATGTAACCAATGTTTATTATTTACTGATATGTAAGTGAATCAGACTACTCTCTCTGCTCAAGCTGGGACTACTATAACATTTCCCAGTTTTGTGTTCTGTGGGATCCAGTTACACATTTAGATTTGACATCTGGTCACTAGTATAGGGTTACAAGCAAGCTCTTGGGTAGATTACTGTAAAGCTCTTTTGCAGGAATGTTGCTGTATGGAATCTGGAAGTTGCAGTTTTTATGAGGTTGAAGACTAAGCATGGAGGACGTTAACGTGAATTAGCCTGGGATGCCTTCTGTGTGGTGTCTGCATGCCCTCCTTGTGTTTGTGTGGGTTTCTGTTGATTGCTCCAGTTTTCGTCACATTCCAAAGACAATCAGTAAGAATGGTCAGCAACTCATATTCCCCAAAGGTGTGAGTGTATGTGTGCATGTGCATATGGAGGGAAGACCTGGCAATCTACCTTGAAGACTTTAATTGCAGCAGTATCTGTTTATTCGTGCAGTCAGATGCGGCTGTAGTTTATTTGTTTACAGTGTGACTTGATTAATTTGCTTTTGTTGTTCAGGTTGATCCCTATGAGGCATAATGTTATCATCTAAAGTTTCAGCCTCATGCACAGTCACACACACACACACACACACACACACACACACACACACACACACACACACACACACACACACACACACACTCTCTGTGTCTGAGGTGTAGTTGCGAAACTAACCATCTAAGCTGCACACTTTGATTCTACACTGGCATTTTTCAAGTTTTTTTTTTTTTTTGCATTCAAGTTTTAGCCAGTAAGAAAGAAATGATTTACTTCACTTTCCTTTCTATGCACAAGTGGATTTTTTAGCACTGTATCTGACATTGGTAACTTAATAACTCCCAATGAAGAGCTCATGCTAACCTGGAAACTTTAGTAATTGCAAAATTATGTTTATCCAATAAAAGGAATTATGCCAGGTCTGTGTACTAATGTTTTGTGTTTTATGGCAGGACATAGCTAATTGTAGCATGGCCTTTGATTTATTAACATTTACAATGAAACTTATAGACAATTAGTCATGCCTCTATTGTGTCTGGAGCTGTATGCAGATAATCCTCATCCACACTCAGTGATGAGGGGTAACTAGAGAAGCACATTATTATCGGGATATCCCACCAGAGATGACCTGACACAATTAGTCCACATGGGTTCCCAAACAGTGCGAACATTAGAGGTTTTAGTCCTAAGCCTTGAGAGTCACGTAGTAGATAATGCAAAATAAGTGATGTAAATTATAGTCTGTGAAGGTTTTATTGGTCAAACAATGACACAAAAAAACTGAGGCATTAGATGGAAGTGTGATTATAGAAGAAGAAAATGTGGAATGATGAGAACTGAGAGGAGTACTGATCACAGCAACAGTATTCCATGGCTGATAAAAGACTGATTTGGCTGAATGTCAAGGAAGCAATGAGAAGCTTGGACAAAGGAAAATTTAACTTGTGGCATATGTCTCATCTATTGAGAAGGTACATGAAAAGTAAACAAATGCATGGTGCTGATATTGACTTTCTGCAAGCACAACAGGTCAACATACCTTTCAACTGTCCGGACTTTTCCAGAATGATCAGATGTTGCATTCTATTTTGGCCTGTTCTTCATAAAATTCGTGCTTTTCTGGCAAAACATTAAGAACTGAAGTCATTAAATAATGACAGACATTTAAGTTTCAGATTTCATATCCTTCAAAAATGCATTCTAACACAAAACCTTTTATTCTAGAAACTTTGAACAGTTATAAAAACAATATTTAAAATTTGTCTATATTTTTGGCTTTGTCCAGATTTCTTGTGCTAAAAGGTTGAGAGGTATGCAGGTCAACATGATGTAATGTAAGAAACAGGTGGTTAAAGATGGCAGTGCCTTGTGTGGCAGCAGCCTCTCCTGCTCCTGATGTGTGTTTTGTGTTTTTGTGTTGAATTTGTGGATTTTTGTCGAGCTATCGTCTGTCTGGGGAGTCTGTTCTGACTTTGTTGCTTGTGCAGTTTGTCTGCAGGCATGGTCTGTTGGATCAGTAGATTTATTTTCTTTTTGAGATTTTGTGCTGGTTGCGGCCATTCAGGTGATGAGTTGTGCTGGATACAGTTGACTTTTGTCTGCTGAGTGATCGGATCAGATATTGTTGGTCGGAGGGAATGGACTGTTTTTTGAGGATGTTGCTGGTGTTGGAGATGATGTTGGAGATAAAACAATGGCAGTATGCATGGAAGTGATTGTGGGGAGATTGTTGAACTGGTTGTGTCTGTTTAAGCCTTCAGGAGGCGACAGTTGTGATGTAAGCAGGTAGTGGAAACCTAACTATGTCAGACTGATTAAATCTGGAGATGAGGTTCTGTTGGTCAGAGAGAGCTTGACTGGGACTTCGGATGTTGCTGGTGTTGGAATGGAACTAGTGGCAGTGAAGAGGGAGCAGATAGATGCAGTCACTGTGATCATGAATGAATCGTGCATGGTTGAAGAAACTTTTTATGCCTGCTGTTCTTGTGTTTTTGTGTACTTTTTGTGTGTGTTTATGTTGTATATGAGGTTGTTTATGTGTCTATGAGCTTGAAGAAATGAAATTTCTTCAGCTTTGCAATTTTTTGTGTACAGTCTGAATGACAATCACGTTTACTGTTACTGTTGCTATAAGTTGGGTGGACAAGCAGAAAATATGCATTACCAGTTGGCTGCCATGGAGGATAACATACAGTCTGAAAGTGATTGGATTAAGGTAAGGAAAAAAGGGACCAGACTTAAATGAATATGTGCAGACTAGGATGATAGGTACAGTGGACAGGTTTTACAAGTTGGGAAAATGTGCAGACTACCTTTGACTGTATCAAATAGATCCCATCATGAACCCAGAGTTATTCTGGTGTGTTCTCTGACTACATATGAGAAAGAGTAGGTATTACAACAATTATGGCAGTTTTTTAGTGGAGATGGCAGTTTATGGATGCTGTTGACTTTTCCTGCAGAACTGAAATTGTTTTCTTTAGAAAGAGTAATGACTCTTAGTAATACTGAGTAAACAATTACTAAGTTGAGGGAGTTTCCAGTGCATGTATTTCCAGATACAATAAAAACTGAATATATAGGATTTGTTAATCTAGATGACATAATGAGCTCAGCAGAAGGGGAATGAGAGGAGCAAGAGAACCCAAATGGAAAAGGGACAATGTCTCTTTGTAATGATTGCTTCGTATCATTTTTTCATTATAAACTAACATGGACAGAAATATATGCCCATATTATTGGCAGAATACAACCTAGGAGACTGATCATTGCTGGAAGTGATTTGTCTGTGTTAAATTTGTGTGAAGATCTTTATATGAAAATACAGACAATGGGTCACCTATTAGAATTGGAATGAAAGTGAACAGTAACTAAAGGGGACCATTTATTTATTTTTATATATAGAAATAACTTCAAAAAATAACTTGGCATCTTGTGATACTGGATACATATACAGTGACCCATATAGTACAATGGATTAGCTATGACTTCTTGGTGAAGATAGACATAGGGCCGAATTCACGAAGGCTTGCACAGAGTCTTAGAGTAGAGTAAGACTCCATGCAGCCATCATGTCCGATGAGCGATCTAGGAGCAGCCTGTAGGGGCGTGTAAGAGAGCGCCTAAAACGGTTCTTACATGGACAGGGCTGGGATATGCAAATTACCTCAATTGCAGGCAAAAGGCATGCAAATGAAGTAGATTTGTGATTCAGGAAACCCGAACCTGTCCGAGTAAGAGCAGTGCTATTTGCAGAAATGTACTCAGTTGACAACTGAGTACCATTCTGCAAATAGCAAAACGAAGCCGTGACAGCTCCAAATAAAGGTTGCATCCAGTGCAGGAAGCATGACAATGGCCAAATATATGGCCATGTGAAATGTTTCCTGATGCAATATGAAAATAATAATATTTTATTTTTTTTCACCGATTTCCGATGTTTAAGCGTAGTGCAGCGCCGCGCAAACAGGGTGTGTTCTAAAACCCAGAATACTAAAAATTAAAACCCACAAATGTGGATTTTATTGAAATTGTTAATGTACAATGCAAGGGAATGGCAGGCTGAAGACAACATGGCCACTGAGTAGATGTTGCTAAGGGGGGAAGCTCAGTCTAAGACATGTAACCAAGCATTAGTAGGCAATCCTATGTAAATGAGCATTAGGATAGTGAATCGCAAGTTTACATAGCAAATGAGCACAGTCAGTGGAGTGTAGGAGTGGGATATGGGGAGTAACAGAGTAGAATATAGGTGACATCACGAGGGGGTATGTATGAAAGAAGTGAAGCTTATTGGAGCAGAGTGGCATGTGTCAGCTGTCATTCACACATCATGGAAAGAGGTGTGTCAACAGGTAGGCTAGGGAAAGGCAAGAAATGGAAGGTGTATGCCGTGGATAACACCAAAGTTTCTTGCTGAGCGGGTATGCGCGCGTGTGCACGCGTGTAAACCCAAGTAAAACAGAATGCACACGTGTAAGCGTGAGTGTGCGCGTTTAAGCTGGAGTAAGCATGTATAAGGCTGTTTAAAGAGTTGTAAGTGCGTTTGCGCTGGTGTGCGCATGTTTTAACCCGAATAAGCAAGTTTTAGTCTGTGTAAGCATGTGTGCGCATGTGTGAGCTGCTGTGCGCGTGTTTGCGCTTGTGTGCGTGGCACTCCCCCCCCCCCCCCCCGAGGAAACAGAAAGGAAAAAGGAAGCACAACAAATAGTAGGAAGCTACCAGGGAGTACTAGCAGAGCTATCAGGTGAAAACAATCAGAATCAGGCAATTACACAGGCAGTACACTAGCCCAGCCCAGCCTAGCACTTAAAACTCTGCAAACAGCAGTCCATTATGTTTCTCACAACAGACACTGCAGTAAGCTAACAGAAGTAAAAACTGAAAAAGCTTTACTGAGACAAAGAAATGTTAGGGGCTGCCATTGCTGTTATAAAGTGACATATGCAACATGCTGAGGGTGGTGACAATGGAAATGCTGCTGGATAACCCACAGTGAGGAGACGGAGAAGAGTGTACAGGCCCAGGGTAACCTACCAGGGGCTACATGAGCTGGAGATAGTGGAGCGTTATAGAGTGGACAGAGACCTCCTGCAGCAAATTGTTGAGCTGTGCAGGCCATGCCTCACACACAGAACCAACAGAGGGGAACTGATCCCAGTGGAAACCAAGGTATGTGTTGGCCTAAGAATATTAACAACAGGTACCTTACAGAGACCAACTGGTGATATGATGGGGATATCACAGGCATTAGCATCCAGGGTACTACACCAGTTCCTGGATAACATGTCAGCACATGTAGGTGATCATGTATATTTCCCCAATTCCCGTGAGGTATTGGCCAGCAATATGCGTCTCTTCCAGCAAATAGCAGAATACCCTGAGGTAGTGGGTGCAATAGACTGCATGCACATATGCATCAAAGCACCAGCCGGCGAGTGGGGTAGGGTCTACTTCAACCGCAAGGGCTTCCCCTCCATCAACTGCCAGGTCATGTGTGATGCCCAGGGCATAATACTGAATGTGTGTGCAGGCTGCCCTGGAAGCTACCATGATTCCCATATCTGGCATCTGACGCAGCTGTACCAGACATTTGCCAATGGGGACATCCCACATGGTCACCTAGTGGAGGATGCTGGCTATGCACTGGAGCTGTGGCTGATGACACCCATCAGAAATGCACACACACCTGAACAGGAACGCCAGAATGAGGCACATGCACAAACACGTAATGTAATAGAGCGTGTGTTTGGGCTGCTCAAGTCACGGTTCCGGTGCCTGGACACATCTGGTGGAGCCTTGCAGTACTCACCAACTACATGTACCCAAATTGTCATGGTATGTGCTATGCTACATAATATGATCCTGTGAAAACAGCTGCAGCAGGACCAGCATAGGCCTGGGCCAAACAGCCCCCCACCATTGCCAAGGCCATCACAGGCAGAGCGTGACTCGGAGGAGGAACAACCTGAGCCTGCCCCAGTAGGCAGAAGGAGGTATGCCCAGTACGCTTTGGCCTTGGCAAAGAGGCAACACATAACACATACACTGGCTCAGTAGGAACTCTGGAAATTATACCTCTCTCCGACTCACGCATATAGTGAAAGGGATGCCTAAGTTGACACTACCTGCTTTCAAACATGTACAGGGAGTGTAGTATGTGCATCCAACATAGGCAGCCCTGCAGCACCACCTAAGGCATGATTGCCATGTGTTAAGCAATATAAAGCAGTGCTAAACAGCATTTACCACCATGTAGTATATGCAAACAAAATCGCACACACCAACTATCACAACTGTGGTCAATGTTCAGTAATATTGGGCAATGTCCAGCAATGTTGGTGAATATTGAGCAATGCTGGACAAGCATGGTCTAAGTAGGGCATAGCTGAACAAAAGCCAACATGCTCATATTTGCTTAACTGGCCCTTAAGCAGTCTGGTCTGCTCAGTATGAAAATATAAAGCAGGAATGGGCTTCGAACCCAGGATACAGTGCACTATAGCCAAAGCACTGAACCACTAAACTATGACAGTATTGCAGTGGTCAGCCTGTATGAAGGAATGTTGATAAGTCTATGCAAAATATTTCATGGAAACCCTGCAGGCACAGCATAATCCTTGTCGAGTTATGACACATAGGTGAGTCCTGCAGTGAGAACAGAACCTGACTTCCAACACACACAGTATAAATGTTAATATCGGTCATGTTTGCACACATCAACAAATGTAGTGGACTTCAGATAGCAACATACTGAAAGGTCACACTGGGCATGCTCACACACTTGAATAAATGAGACAAATGTCAGGCAACAAAACATGGAATGGCAGAACTGGGCATGCTCACAGACTTAGGCCATGTCTGAGTACAGCAGTGGGCCACGCATATCTGGCAGTTGCATGTGTTAACCCAGGAACCTGTCACTATACAGCAATCCACCCTGTGCACACAGTTATATGACAACAGACGCATCTATAATATAGTGGAACCCTGTCATAATCAAATATGTTCTGCAGATACTGAAGTTGTTCATAGAAACTGGTAAAGCAAAGATGATAAAGACCTGCAAACAGTATCAGCAATAAACATTGTGCATCTTGAACATTAGCATAGGTTCAGAGGTCGATACTAGGCTATCTGCCCTAGGGCATGTACAAGCCTAGCCAGAGTGTGTTTGGCATTCACAACCCTGTCAGATTACTGCACTGTGTGTGTGAATAGTAGGTCACACAAGATAGCCCATGTATGTTTAGGCTAGTGTGCCGCTGTCTAGCAGGGACACAGAAGATATCCCAGGGGTAAACATATGATCACCCATACAGTCGTCAAGATGTCTCCTGTAGGTGGTCAGTGGGTGGCTCTGCCTATGTGAAACTGGGATTACATTCTGGAGTGAGTGGAGCCTTTGGGATAAGAATCTGTCCCTCCACAATGTCCTATTAACATCTGTGCTGAGGTATACATCCCTGGAGTGTGTAGCTCCAAGGGAGTCGGATATCCTGAGGTGGAGCATGTCTAGTAATTCTGGATTGGGTATATCTGTAAACAACAGGCACACATCATATCTGAGTAGGTGGTAAGCGACTGAGTAGAGCTGGAGTTACTGCATCTGAACTGTGCAGGGCATCTGTGTGAGTCCCTAGATCTGCTTGGTGAGGAACTTCCGTGGCCAGTACAGTTGCTGCAGGTGTCGGGTAAGGTACACTCCAAATGTGGCATTGTAACCAAGCATGGATGTGATGAGTATAGGGGCACAATGACCTCACTCGAACTAGATGTGAAACCATATGGGATAAGGTGGCCCACATAGAAGGTGTGTCCAACCACTTTGGCAATGTGAATGTCAAAGGTGACAGTACGAACAAGTCATGTCCCCAAACCCCTAACAACTCCTACCATATGTAATGGAGTACTACCTATGTGGTAATGTGTGGGCATTTAGCTGTAGGCCATGGCTCAGGCACCAGTCATCTATCTCTGTGAGACCCTGTTTGAGTATGCATGTGGCAGCTGGAGAGTTGATTATGGCACCCAGTTTGCAGTCAAGTGCAAACATGTTCAGCCATATTCCCCCTGTGGTAGGCTGTACGTCAGACAAATATATACTGAACAAGAGAGGTCCCAAGACCGAGCCGTGTGGGATGCCACGTGTAAATGGTGTACAGTCAGACATAGCACCTGCAATTCTGACCATGTGGGTGCTATCCCTGATCCAGGTATCAATCCATTGTGTGAGATATGTGTCCATATTGATGCTGGTGAGCCTATGCATAATGGCCCAGTGGGTTATTGTGTTGAAGGGTTTTGCAAGGTTCAGGTAGGCTGTGTGGACAGCTGTCCCTATGTTGATGGACCAGTTAGCCATTTAAAGAATACAAACAGGTTCAAGAGGCAAGATCTGCCCACAACAACGCTGAAATTTGTAGGACACAGTGTCTGTATGTTCCCGATGTCTATGTGTATGAGTCCCATGACAATACGCTCCATAGCTTTGCAGAACAGGCTACTTAGGCTTATAGGGCAATATTGTCTGTGGTCCATTGTGGCACCAACTCTGTGGAGTGGGACCCCTGTTGCTGTACGCCATTCCTTGGGTACATATCCTGTGGTAACTCCGATATTGAACAGTGATGTAATGTGAGGGTTGCATCTGTCATGATGCTCATGTAAGATGCAGGCTGGGACACCATCTGGTCACATTGATACTGTGATGCACGCTTTGGGGAGGGCAGCACTCACCTGTTACTGTGTGATGTCAGGGAGGTTATACTCTGTTGGGATGGATAGTTGCTCCTTAGGGGGGATGGGTGGGAGATATCTGCACTGAACCTGTTTGCCAGGATGCTGGCAATGACAGTAGGTTCAGGGTAGGTTTAGTCAGTATGCAGTAACTCACAGCATATCAGTGAGCATCCACCCAGGTTCCTGACATAACTGAAGAAGGCTGTGTGATAGTCCTACGTGTCTGTTGCAATTGTCTGGTAGAAGCGGCCCTTAGAAAAGTTCATGAGTGATTGTAGCTGTCTGCTAGTACAGATCACAGATGCCTTCCCAGTCTGGGATTGTGCTCTATCATGTAGTAGCTTCCTCCTGATGTTGCACAGCTTATTAATGGCTGGGGTCTACCAGACAGGTCCCCTGCCATTGGAGTAGTGAGTCCTGTTGTTATTTGGGATAGCACAATCCATGCAGTCCACTAGGTGTCCATAAAATGTGTATGTAAAGGATGCAGCAGTGTGAGCCATATTTGCCACTGTCTCAGGGTCTCTGAAGGATACCACCTTGCTTCGGTGAAGTGAGATGTTGGCTCAGGAAAAGTTCACCAAGATTACCCAGGATGGGTGTGCGGAGGGTATATGTATGTCCAGTGAGATACATGTATGTTCTGACCTTACCAATGAGGGGTATATCGCTGGTGTGGAACATAGAGTCCCCATGTTGGTGATGATCAGGTCCAATATGTATTCCCTCTTGTGGCTGTGCTGACTGGTTGTGCCATAGCATATGAGTCTACAAATTGTAGTGACTGTTGGGTGAGGGTGTCGGGGCTTGAGTAGTATCCCCATTCAATATTTGTGTATATGAAGTCACACAATATAATGGTGTTTGTGGAGACCGTCATATTCTCCATAGTTCCCACGAAAGCCGAGTGTGGTTCCTGAGTTTGGGAGTATGTTCTGTAGCAGGCAACAAACCGAAAGGCAGTATTGCACAATGGTAGTTGTATATGTATGGTCTGTGATACTTTGTGCAGTGCTACTAACCCGGAGGTGTGTGTATCTGTGATGTATATGGATACTCCCCCTAGTTGTGTTGTCTGTTCCAAGTCTTGTTGTCAGATAGCATGGTATGAAACATAACCTGGTAGTGCTGGTGTGCATAAGCGAGCCTGAACCAGGCATCTGTCAGTGCACAGATATCGCTATCCTCCATACTGAGGAGAGTCCTGAGTGGCCACAATATGAGGTTAACACAACTGTTGTTGAGCAGCATTACCCTTAGTTTCATTTAACCTGTAATGTCTATGGAGGTGGGTTTGTCTTCTGAGCCCTGCTTAAAAAAGGCACTATGGTGGTAGCAAGAGCCTTAGCCAGCATTCAAAAGTCCAAGGGTGACAGGTGTAAGCTGTCTATAGTGAAGCTACATGGCATGTTGAGCATGTCACCATAGGCTGACAGACACTGTATCCCTTATGAATTAAACAAATTTGTTAGGCAACTGTTAAATGTGATATGTGTGTCCATATACTGTGACATCATAATTGGTGGGTGTAAGATGCTAGACAAGGTCAGGGTCATACTGGCCTGGGCTACATGATCAAAGTGTTCCTCCATGTATCATGTCATGTGGTCCAGGGAGTAATGTCTGAGGTTATACACACCAGCATGGACAATGATTGTGCCAGTCCTGTACTTGCTTTGGAGTGACCTGACTGCCTGTGTTATGCAGCAGATCCTGGCACCCAACAGACAGCCCAAAGTGACTATTCCCTTGTTAGGGCTGGTGAGTGGTACGTCAGTGTGTCTGACAATAAGTGTCGCCTATTACAAGTGTATTAGGTGTGTTGTTTAGCCCGAAGGGCAGTGACTGTGTGGCACACTGACATTGTGAACTATGTGATATGTGGGTATTGTAGTGGGGTAGCAGGTGTGTGTGTGTCTGCTTTGGAGGTCTCTGCTGCTTAGGTAGAGTACATTTACAGCATCCGAGTATGTCTATGTGTGATAATGTGGTTTGAGTGCTGTTGCTAGAGGATATGTGAGACTGATATTTGGTGTGTGTGTGGTTACCTTCACCACCTGATAGACTGTGCCAGTCATGGGTCGAGAGAGTTCAGCACCCTGTATGTCTATATAGGTGCATCTCACACATATATCTGAGTTTGTCGGGAGGAAGAGAGGGTTGTCTGTGTACATGAGCAGATGTGACAGTGTGTGAATATCACAATATCCACCAGCTGGACTGAAGAGTACACACGAAACCGACCCCTGGACATGCCAGGATATTATCATGAAATATTCTGTAGCCTGATCACAAAGGATCAGTAGGGTGTTAAGCATGTAAAAGAGTATAACAGGGATTAGTGCTCATGTTCGTTGGTGTTTTGTAAAGAGTAGCTGAGAAGCAGTCCAGACTGGATCATGACACCTCCTTCAGCTATGTAATAAATAGCAATGAACACCCATATATGTCCTGAGTCAGGGCCAACTGTACCTGAGTGACAATGCCGACATCATGACAGACAGGCCCATATGTACATACCCATCTCCCACTGACAATAGTCCATATCATCATACCAGGAGATATCACATGTAGAATGGATGAGCAGCTACCCCCACTGCCAAAAGCATGGCAGCAAGTGGAATACATTGATTCCCAATATGTGTCATGCACAAACTACAGAAAAAACAGATCATGCACCTGAACAGTCAGCTGAGCCTCACCCCCTACACAGGATGTGGAACCGTTGAATGTGTGACAGTTACATATGGCACTCCCCACAAGTGTTGGTGCACAACACACCATGGGAAGTCAAGTCCAGTACGCCTATGAAGTCTGATCTGCCAGGTCATGGAGTCCATCATGGTTGCAGTCATAAACAGAGCTATTGGAAGCTAACATACACACAACCCTACCAACTGTGGTATGTTCATGTGCGGATCATGGTTCCCAAACATGCTAGACTGTTTGCAAGACAGCCACCCAGGACATACATCAAAGAACACATCTACACATGTGTCACATAGACTTTGAATAGCCCTTTATCAACATCCCATACACATGTAGTATCCACAAAACCAACAAGCTGTGCATAAATATGTGTTGACATATGACGGAATGTCAATGTGTCCACAGATAGATCACACAAGGTAAGGATTCTGAGGTCTTGTTCAAGCTGTTGACACCTGCTGACCCACATGGACCATTCCTGGAATGGCATAAAACAAAGTGTAAACACATCACCATGTCCAGTCTGATGATGTCACCATCCTATAAATACAGCAGGAGAAGGAAAACCAGCCAGTAAAGCAAATAGTGCTCCGTGTTAATGCGTCTCTCTCTAGTATCATAACATAGTTAGGTAGGCGCTTGAATCCTGCAAACAGTGAGTGTGTATGTGTGCAGTTTCCTTTGAGAGGTGTTCCCTTTTTGGAGACTCACTAAAAGAGGTACATTCCTCTTTGGAAAGTCTGATAATGTCACCATCCTACAAATACAGCAGGAGAAGGGAAACCAACCAGTAAAGCAAATAGCACGCCATGTTAATGCGTCTCTCTTTAGAATCATAGCACAGTGAGGTAGGGGTTTGAAACCTACAAACAGTGTGTGTGTGGGGTGTATGTGTGTAATTGTCTTTGAAAGGGGTGCCCTTTTTGGAGACTGTGAAAACACACTAAAAGAGGTACATTCCTCTTTGGAAAGACTGATGATGTCACCATCCTACAAGTACAGCCAGAAAAGGGGAACCAGTCAGTAAAGCAAATAGCGTGCCATGTTAATGTGTCTCTCTCTAGTATCATAACATAGTTAGGTAGGGGTTTGAAGTTTCCTTTGAGAGGTGTTCCCTTTTTGGAGACTGGGAAAACTCACTAAAAGAGGTACATTCCTATTTGGAAAGTCTGATGATGTCACCATCCTACAAATACAGCAGGAGAAGGGAAACCAGCCAGTAAAGCAAATAGCGCGCCATGTTAATGCATCTCTTGGGGGGGGGGGTGTATGTGTGCAGTTTCCTTTGAGAGGTGTTCCCTTTTTGGAGACTGGGAAAACTCATTAAAAGACGTACATTCCTCTTTGGAAAGTCTGATGATGTCACCATTCTACAAAGTGTGTGTATGTGTGCAGTTTCCTTTGAGAGGTGTTCCCTTTTTGGAGACTGGGAAAACTCACTAAAAGAGGTACATTCCTCTTTGGAAAGTCTGATGATGTCACCATCCTACAAATACAGCAGGAGAAGGGAAATCAGCCAATAAAGCTAATAGTGCGCCGTGTTAATGTGTCTCTTTCGAGTATCATAACATAGTTAGGTAGGGATTTGAATCCTGCAAACAGTGAGTGTGTGTGGGGTGGGGTGTGTGTATGTGTGCAATTGTCTTTGAAAGGAGTTCCCTTTTTGGAGACTGGGAAAACACACTAAAAGAGGTACATTCCTCTTTGGAAAGACTGTTGATTTCACCATCCTACAAATGCATCCGGAGAAGGAAAACCACCTAGTAAAGCAGATAGTGTGCCGTGTTAATGCATCACTTTCTACTATCATAACATAGCTAGGTAGGGTTTGAATCCTGCAAATGCTGTCTGTGTGTGTGTGTCACTGTTAGTCAATGCGGTGTGGGTTTTGCTTTTACTATGGTATGGCATAGTATGATTACAACAGTAAGTGCATTGCACACATCAGGTATCTGCATGGCAAATATATATGTGTACATGTCCCCTCAATCAGTACATAGGTGTGAAGCCTGCATACTACATGAATACATTTGTTTCCATTGACAGGTTGTGCCGCTGCTTCTCAGATCGTAGGTCACATATGTATGTATGTGTCAAGGCCATCCACTGTCGTGTTCTGTGGCCAAGGTCATCTGTGGCACACACACCCATGACAGTTACTTAAGAGTAGTGTGAGTGAGGGTATATGCCTGGGGTATATGTCAGACTTGGTCATACACAACAAAGACTGCCAAGAATGGACAGTCTTTATAGGTGTATGACTGCCTTGTGGATATGCATTCAGGCCTCTAATGTCTTATGTGATACACCTTGGAACTCCACAATACCTATGGATATGTCGATACCAAGGGACACATGACATAACATGAGGCTGTATGTACACATTGGTACCCAACATACATGTTAAGGGCTACCACCTGTGTGGTACTGACGGGATAGTATGTATAGTACATGAGGATGACTATGCCATAGTCAGCTTACTGCTATACAGCATGTATCAGACAACAGGTATCTGTCTGTATGATACCCTTGTGTAGGATATGCATCCCATCCAGGGAATGCATTGTAGGCCAATCCATGCATTTCCAGATTTGGAAGGACACATCCCTAGTGTGTCTGCATGTACCTAAGGGGGCTATATACCAAACAGGTGTGGTCACAGGAATGGGTGGCGGTCATTACCACTGGTTAGTGTTATAGTGTAGCACTGGAAGGATCCTATTGTTACTGGGTTCCCTACTACTGTGTGTCATTTGTCAGGACATCATCCAATGATTGCTTATAGTCATGCTGTTGAGGTTGTGTATACTACCAGACCGCAAATCACTGACAAATATTAACAGTATCACCCACAGCATAGTGTCAACCCATGTCATACATATGTCTACCCATGTTAGTACATAACTGTAGTAGAATGCATATTGGCCATTGAATGATACTATGAGATGTTAACAATGTGTATGACAGGGTATGCCACACGTCCCATGTGTCCACTATGCATGTACATCCAGACAGTGTGCACCCACCATGTTCACAGATGTACACTTGCTAATCTGTACTGCACACATCACACATGTACTGTCCACTCACTAACACATGCTGGCAACACATTACACTTCAGCCAATGGCACATGGGTGGACAATACATACTCAGACCTAACAGTGGTGTAAACAATGCTACATTGACAATCAGAGCTTTGATGCATAATGTCTGCTCAGATATACCTACAAGGATGTTGTTACACTTCCTTGTTGACAACTTGCTGTTATTGCTACACAGCTATAGTGTCACCCTGTGCATCAGCACCATGTTAGCCTGTCCCTCCCTCAATGATGCAGATGACAGGAGGTGACACAGGTATCATCATATGCACAGGGTATTTTGCTATTTGCCAGAGCCTGATAGTGACCCATCCAATCGACATGTCTGTGTGTGTGTGTGTGAGGGACAACAGTACAGCATGGGCCAATGTTGATGTAATGTGTGTGTATGTGTGAGCCCTAGTTGTTTGGTTAATGTGTGTGTGTCTGCATGCAAACAGCTCCACCATGTGGCTGCCATATGCAGTAGTTTGTGGGACAGCCACCGACTGTACCTGCTAGGCTGTACAGATCACTGTCTCTGGCCATGGACACAGTACCTGTGCCTGGCAGGGGTGCTACGGACAGTATCGTGTACCAACCCTGACTGGGTACTGTCATCAGAGGCAGAGGTATGACGACTGGACCCATGTCCCTGCTGGGACTGGCCAGAGCCATGTGCACGTGGTCTACTGGGATGGTCAATGGACATGCCAGCCCCAGCATTGCTGGGGCTGGTACTGCCACTACAGGAGTGGCTGTGAACTGTGGGCCATCTGCAACCACTGCCAGCTGTTGCTGTTGCTGGCATGTGCCACGTTGACGTCGCAGCCGTCATCAATATGCATCTTGTGGTCACTCACAGCTACTAATGTGTGCAAGACCACCGCCTAGCATGCTGTACCTGAACTGCAGTGCCGTGGCTACGTTCACAATTACACAGCCGTCTTGTACATGGGTGTGTCAGGTGCCCAATAGGGAGCATTGCCTAACATGACTGTATTATGTGTTGCAGAGTGTTGCACAACCCCATGATAGGCCTCTACCCCTGAGGTACATCATGTGTATGTGCATGACATGTAGGATACTGAAGTGTGGCCTTACAGCGGGTGTGTGGTAATGCCAAATATAGCATGTTTTTGTGTACTACGTATGATAAACGTGTTCTGTTGTGTGCAGCTGTAGCAACTATGCATATCCAATGTGCAGTACAGTGTTGCCACAATTGTGTCTGCTGCACTGTGCATTGCATGTGATTGAGGCAGCTACTGACTTTACTGAGATGATTGATGTCTCACAGCAAACATGCACAGCATGCATTATGTGTAGGTGTGTTACGTGTACATGGCCTACACCTTGCCTATGACATGCACATTTCATTACCAATATTAAAGTGTTAACACACTCACCAGCATGTATTGCCTGCCCTGCTGTCTCACCAGAGGGACCTAGAAGAATATGACACAGTTTGTCAGTGGCCACAACTGTGGCATTGCTACTGTGAGTGTGCTAAACGACAGTGGAACAACAGTCAACAGTCACAGGTGTACGGATACTATTCCAAATATCAGTATTGCACATGTTAGGCAGCACAACTGCTAAACACAAAGTACACATCTCACATATGCATATTCTAACAATACAGGTAACGGTAGTCTACAGCTAGGGTGTATTACCTGCACACTCCATGTCATCCTGTTGGGTGGCTCTGGCCTCCATGATGACACATGTGTGATGCTGTTGCTGCTGTAGGCCAGGAGCCACCATGCTTAGGAGCAGCTCCTCCACTCTGGTGAGGGGGGGATGTATGGCTGCCCCACCACCTGTGGCAAGCTGTTGCCTATGGATATCAGATGCACGCCACCGGACTTGTCTAATTAAATTACTGCAGTGATGGTGTACCTGCTCATATGTCCGGTTATGCATGCCTATGTCATTTACCCGGCGAACAAGGTCTTGCCACAGTGCAGTATGGTCATGCTGGTGCTGGCTGGCCCTGGAAAAATGCAGGTTATAGTGCTGCACCAGGCTGTTCAGAATTTCCTGCTTCTCTGCAGCTGAATACGATGGATTATGTTGATGAGCCATAACCCTGGAAGACAATTAAATGATATGTGTGAGCATGTCATGTGGCACACTTAACATTATGAAGTACAGATATCACTTAACTGCCATATATAGCATCTATCTGTCTATCAGAGGATACACATATTCAGTACCACATATCGGTGCTCAGCCCACAACTGGCTGACAGTGCCTGCAACACTCCATATAACACACCAGTATACACCAGTAGCCGGCACACTGTTTGGGATACAATGCACAACCTTGCCGCGGGGGTATATATCAAGCTAATGCATGAAGAAATATGTCATCCAATGTTAATATAGCTGGCATACTGCTGTAACAGAGTATACATGTTGCTAGGTACACACACATACCCTGTAACACACATGTCATTGTGGGCACGGTACAGGCATCATTAAACACACATCAGACATACATACAACACACAGATGTATGCCGACACAGATGAGCATTACCTGTGTACCTTATAGTACTGTGTGCCCCTACTTACAGATACTTATGCCTGTGGTATGTAATCTGTGTAGACTACAGGAAACACACAAGACAGTGTTACCAGGGACTGTGAACATACACCATACTGTGCTGTTTAGGCCTACAGCTTCAGGTAGTACAACAGTTCATATGTGAGCTGGAGTCACCAGCAGTACCACTTACTAAGCATGCATGTATTGCTTCAGCCAACATTGAGACACCACAGTCATACACAAGGAACTATGTCACAACATATGCCATCCTACTATGTCTGCATCCCAATAACTGACACATCTTTCTCCGGCCTCACACCTAGGACACAAACTAAAATGAAAGACACAACCTCACACTAACCTATCACACCTTTACAAACCTTGCACACAGTCACTGTCACACTCATTCCACCTCACATAGCAGGTATTGCACTGAGTACATGTGTGTGTGCATTGTGTTATAGGTAGGTAATACGCTATTGGCCCTAGGGCCTAGAGCAGCCTAGCCATATGCTACCCTGGCCTTTGACACACATGTAATGTGATTTCACTTGCTCCTGTTAACCGGATACACAGAGGTGACTCCCAGGACATATTACCTATCCCCAAAACAATCATCAGGGGTATGTATGACATCTGCTAATGAGGAGCCTTGTTTGTTCATGCCGGGTGGTTTAGTCCAGAGTATGGCATATTTGTGGATAGGAACCTGTACCTCCAGCATGTGCTGTTTAGTGAGGTGACAAGGATTAGGGCCCTAGGTCATGTAACCCTGAGGGATTGTGAGGTGTTGTCATGGTGGTTGGCCGACTGCTATGGGTGTGACATACCTCTGTATGTCCGGCAGTGGTAACCTCTGGGTGGGCGGTATGCAACGCACTCTAGCTGTGGTTTGTGAGTCAGTCTGCATAGGGCATGTGTTTGAGGGCAGTATTACTCTTTGTTAGGTATGTCTGTGGCCTTTCCACTTGCTGTAGTTGTCATGTGAGGTACATACCACATGGGGCATTGTGATGAGTAGAGGGGAACACCGACCTATATTTCCCTAGATGACACACCTTTTGTGATGACACGCACCACGTAGATAGATTACATTACTACTGTTGTCACTGTGATAATCAAAGGGGAGCCTACTGTCCACCTGTGTCCCTTTCTGACACAATCAGTGTTAGGCAGGCTACCACATTTGTGGTAGTTACTGTGTAAGGTGTTTTGGAATGGGGTATGGCACTGCGGTATCAACACTGGTGTTCAGTCCATGCCTTGGACAACAGGCACCTGTTGCAGTACATATGACCCCATGTCCCTCTCACTCTCTCTCATATATATATATATATATATATATATATATATATATATATATACACATACATACATATATACATATCTATTCATATCTATCCGTATCCATCCATAGCTATCCATATCTATCCATATATATATATACATATCTATACATATCTATACATATCCATACATAGCCATACATATCCATACATATCTATATATATCTATATATATCTATATATGTCCATATATATCTATATATATATATATATCTATATATATCCATATATATATCAATATATATCTATATTTATCCATATATATCCATATATATCTAAATATATCCATATATATATATATATATATATATATATATATATATATATATATATAATCACACATATATATGTATATATACATGTATATATACACATACATATAAACATCCATTGCTGTACATATAGCTGCACATATAGGCACATATACTGCCCACCTTTCATGGTGGGGATGTCAATTATGCAACAATTGTGAGACATACTGTTATGTAATACTATTGCACAATGTTGTACAGAATGCATTCTGCTGTCCTCAGGCTGTATAGCTGTTGCAGGCCTCACTGCCTGTAGCTCAGTCCCACAGCATTTAACACCACATGACATATACCGGCACTGCTTGCTTTCTGCAATGCCACACACTACAACCTACATACATATGTGCACATAGCAGCCTTCAACAATATACTTATGTCCAGCCTTCACTAACAGTTGCAGTATGTCCCTTGCCCTATGCAAATGTGCATGTACATATAGATACGGACTGCTGCCACATATGGATGATTCACAGTATGTAGAGTACCCTTCAGACACATCTTTCGGATGTCACCAAATACATATCTGTTACATACCTTATCGTTGTATTCCTCACCTCCGTCTGTTGTAGGTGTTGTTTTTTTATTTTTTATTTATTTATTTATTTATTTATTTATTTGGTTTTGTTTCCTCTGTGTGTTGCTGTTTGTTTTCAGAGTCTGTCTCCTTCTGCCTGTTTGTGTCTGTCTGTCTCTGTCTGTCTCTCTCACTCATGCTCTCTCTCTCTCTCTCTCTCCCAGTTGTTGCAATGATATTATTGCATGTGTGGACAGCAGATACAGGCTGCTTTTCTAGGTATCTGCACATGTGCATGTGATGGCCTCTGCACCAGTTGGTGCCCACCATTTAGTAATTGCATGCAGCCTGCTGTGTGGTAATTGCAGTTCTCACTGTGATTTCAGGACACTGCTATAAAATGATAGGTTAGGTAGGCATAGCCCTTTCAGTTTTGCAAGGTGGGGACCATGCTTGTTTGCTGTGGACACTGTTGTCTCAGTCAGAAGGTTGGTATATGTCTCATATCTGAAGCTGGGTTGTAGCCAATGAAATGCATGTTGTACTGAAACCTGACTGTTGCTTCTTCCAGTGCACTCTTCTCAGTGTGTAGGTTTACTCACACCTCCTAATGCTAACACTGGATACATGGGAGTATGTACTTTCTTTTCGAATTAGAGAATTAACTGGCATACACCAGTAGTTATTGCAATGTATTCCTATGGCTTTCCTATTTTCCCTTTACATTCACTCATTGTAATGCATGTTATATTTCTTTCAGCAGCAAGTTATTGTATATCTGCTGTGGTGTAGTGGTACTTCATGCAGACTGGTGAGTCCAAGGTCCTGGGTTCGAGACTGACAAGGTTTTTTATTTTGCTGCTGAGCAGTACAAGGGCCTTGTCATACAGAGTGACTAAGGCACTTTTAAGCAGTTGTAAGTGGGTTTGCGCGGGTCTGCTCGTCACTTAGCGATGCTAAGCTAAGCTTAGCTTAGCTTATTTTATTTTAGCAATACTAATCCAAGCTTGGCTTAGCTTATCATATCTTAGCAATGCTAAGCTAAGCGCACACATGCGCACACTGGTGCAAACCTGCTTACTACTGTTTACAAGTGCTCACTCCCGCTAACCCCTGCGCTCATTTCTTTGCCAAAAAAGTAAATCGGGAGATAGGAATGTGGTGATAAAGGGTGCACAAAGAGGGGAAGACAGTAGGGTAACCAGCTCAAGATGTACAGGATGGGTGTGGAGAGGGTCCATAGCTGCCCATTTCTTTACCAGCAACAGCTGTGCATATGCAATACATTAGGAGGGATATTTGAAACCTTCTACCCCTGAGAGAGGGGTGAGGACAACTAAGTGTGTTGTACTACCAATTATGAATATCAGGCACATGCACTGTTTGTGAACTGCTACACTGTCATTAGTGCGTTACTCACTTCTGAACAGTTTGTGGTTTGTTTGTGTTGACATTAGCACAGTCTGCTCAGGACAACTGGACATATTTCACTACTGCGTATGCCTGCCTACACCTTTGGTTGTGCCTGACTACATGGGTATATAGTACCTTTGGGTAGGGGTGCAGAAGTGCATTGTGCATTATTTATTATCGTGTGATGTTTATCTTACTGAACATGCAGAGTTGCTGTGTACCTGTAAGTCTATAAAGGCTAGTAGTCTGTCTGAATAGCTCCCACCTGTGGACATATCCAGATGGTAGACAGAGGTCAGCCTAGTATTCTTTGACTGCACCACTGCAGTCTTTTCAGCACCTGAACAATGGCATTACCACAGGTGGTTGCTAGCAGTACATGGCTACATCCTTTGATATTTCTGTGTTGTACTTCTACATAAGGGCATGCTTGTGGGATTCATTCTACAGCTATTTGCAGAGTGTGTAACAGCAGACAAGCTGATATGCCTGTGTGTTTCTGACTCTTCCAGGCCTCAGATACTCTCACGTATATATTTGAACAGCCTCAGGGAAAGGTACATATAACTGGGATACACCTGTGATATATTTCAGACATTTTGTAGTTCAGACTTTGGGGGATTCAGAGCATATGTATTACTACACCTTTTCTGATGTGCAAGCAGTGTCTACTCTCACTTATTGACATTTGTCATTAAGTGAGATTCCCCACCTTTCTGCTTACTGTTAGTACATTTCACAGGGAGTCAGAGGGGCACAGCTAACATTTGTTTACAAATCAGGGTCATCACTGTAGAGCAGTCACTGTTGGGAGGTCTGGCCTGTGACCTATGCAAATATGCCAGTGTTTATCCTGCTCTGATACTGTGTGGGGTTTGTAAGGTGCTACTGTATTCCCTACTAGCATGGCTGATTATCTTTTCACAGTCATGTCATGCAATTCCACAACACCTGCTGGTTAAGGCCCACAGAACAAGATTTGTGTTATGCCATTCCTATTTTCCCTTTACATTCACTCATGGTAATTCATGATATATTGCTTTCAGCACTAAGTTATTGTATATCTGCTGTGGTGTAGTGGTACTTCATGCAGACTGGTGAGTCCAAGGTCCTGGGTTCGAGAGTGACAAGGGTATTTTATTTTGCTGCTGAGCAGTACAAGGGCCTTGTCATACAGAGTGACTAAGGCACTTTTAAGCAGTTGTAAGTGGGTTTGTGTGACACTTAGCAATGCTTAGCTAAGTGCACACAAGCTCACACTCGGTCACCCCTGCTAACTACTGCTTGAAAGTGCTTACTCCCGCTAACCCCCGCGCTAATTTCTTTTAAAGAAAAGAAAATGGGGAGATAGGAAAGTGGTGAAAAAGGGGGCACAAAGAGGGAAAGACAGTAGGGAAACCAGCTTGGGATGTGCAGGATGGGTGTAGGGAAGGTCCATAGATGCCCATTTCTTTACCAGCAACAGCTGTGCATATGTTTGAAATTTGGTGTTAAATTTGAAACCTTCTACCCCTGAGAGAGGGGTGAGGACAACAAAGTATGTTGTACTGCCAATTAGAATTATCAGTTTACATGTCCAGCGGACATATGTATGAATTGGGCAGCTATGTATGGGGCATAATTTTTTTGTGGGAACAGATTGCCCTTTTTTTTAATTTGTTTTTCAGGTGATAGTGCAATGTGAGGTAGAGGAAGTAGGTATATTTGGGGAGGTAGGTTGGGGAGGTAAACAGACAAGACAAACAAGATGCATACAGGGGTGGAGTTTGACACATGGGGTGGGTGAACACAATTGACGGGGAAGGATGTTGGAAATCGCAAGCCCATGAGCCCACAGATGGTAACAGTGGAACTTAGATCCCCACCCATGGGAAGTCACCACTGCACCTTCACAGCCCCGAGGGTGGCTGTGCTGAGGGCTGTGTAGGATGGGCAGGCTCACCCGAGAGACGCGCCACTCTCGCCTCGAGCTGGCATAGGGGATCAGCGACTGAACACTGGATCTCCCTACGCAGCACAGCCCGGACCCTAGCAAGGGTGACAGGTGGCCCTCCAATGCCCACACTTGCACGTGGGGGAATGAGCCCCATCCCCTGCAGAGCTTCCACCCGAAGGTGGCACAGGACCAATGGAGGAGGGGAGCCCGGGCTGGGCACCAGAGCCGCTGGTGCCAGGTGCACTCGCCAACTGAGGAGGGACAGGTGGGCCCACTGGGACCGGCCTTCCCATACATTCTGTGATTAGGTGTGCTTAATTACAACATAAACAGCAGCATTCCAGATTAGTTGTAACAGCATGTAGAAATATTCCCATTAACCCAACACACCAAGGTTCCAACAGTTGAACAGCAAGCATAACACATGCATATATTGAACGACAGTGGATATTCCAACAGCAGGCAGGGATGTTTGGTAGCAACAGGCCACCATGAATGTGGTGTTTGAACAGGGCACATGCATCAGCATCAATACAAATATTTATAAAACAAGAGGACATATGTCCCAACAAATATTTAAGGTTACACATACCCATTGAGGTGTGGAATTGCATGGTTTATGCACATACGGTAGGGTGTAGAAAAAACCTTGGTTAACATCTTATAATGACCTTTTAGTCTACACTACATTCCCAGTGACTGCAAGTGTATATCCCCTACCTGTATTAGTACACTTGCCACCATACATTAGGTTGCGTCATGGGTTTGGCTAGTTCAATATATGCCTGACCTATATCTGACATACTAACTGTCCAGGATGCAGATGTTACTGCTACATATTTCTTGTTTGCATTTATATTTCTTTATCTACATATCTGGGATGTGTTCACATGACATTTTCACTTCAATTTGTACAGAACCTTGCATTTCCTGACACACACTCACATTTCTGGTGAATAATTACATGCTAAATGTGTGCCAGGTTTACTTATTCATGCCAGCCAGTAACTGACTATTGTGGACTGTATATATGTTTCACAGCTACTAGCACTTCCATCACCCACTTTATATGGGACTGCATAACTCTGAGTTGCCAGCACATTTTCATAGGTTCATAGGTTCATAGGTTCATAGGTAGATACTAGGCTGTCTGCCCTAGGGCAATTATAAGCCTAGCCAGAGTGTATTTGGCTTCTGCCTCCCTATTAGATTAGCCTACTGTGCCTCTGTAAAGTAGGTCACAGAAGGTACCCTTTTAAGATTAGTTTACTGTGCCTCTGTCTAGCAGGGACACAGAAGAGATCCCAGGGGTGAATTTGTGATTTCCCATCCATGCGTCCAGATTTCGCTTGAAGCTGGGAGCTTTGTACCCCTGGCACACTGACGTCAGGGAGGGTGAGTACACAGCCGACACCGGACCCAGACTTTGGGATTCTGGCCAACCGAGGGCTGCCTGCCGGCAGGAAGAACCACAGAAAACACACCAAGGTTCCAACAGTTGAACAGCAAGCATAACACATGCATATATTGAATGACAGTGGATATTCCAACAGCATGCAGGGATGTTTGGTAGCAAAATTTTCAAACAGTACTGTTTGTATAATGCAAGGGTACAACAACATTTCAGACTCTGTGACACAGACACACTCTGGGTTTTAGACCTTTATTAATGACATTGCACACTTTTCCACAGGCTCACTCCTTTATTTGTTTTAACGGTGTTTATGGCAGACATGTTCAAGACATATTATACCTTTATTAATAGGTTAGAACAACCTTTTTTCAGGCTCACTCACTTATGTTATATGACAGTGCCTGCAGAGATATTATTCCAGACATATGTTACCTTTCTTAATGGGTTACTACACTCGTTTTCTGCCTCTCTGATGTTTTTATCTGACAGTACATGCAGAGGACTTATTCAGGCAATTATATGGCTGTTTTATTGGACTACAACACTTTCTTTCATGCTCTCTCCCATATTTTATATAACAATACATGCAGAATAATCACTAACCTGCCTGGTGGCACAGCCTTAGCAGCCTATCAGCATAGGCTTGCTGATTCATAGCACGGTCACCTGCAGCTGTAAAGTAAATGAAGGGATATTGAGACATACCTATCCATTATACATACGCCATTATCAATTCTAACATACTGCATTCCATGGCAACATACTCAGTTGTGGGGCATTCTGCATCCCACAGGCCTCCTGTATCTACTGGTTCAGGCGGTCCTGCTTTCGTCTCTTCAGGTCTGCATGGTGGTGATGGACCTGCTCACAAGTCCGAGGAATGCCTGTGGCACTGATGAGGTCACGAGCTAACCGGTTCCAAGCCTCTGCCTTGTACTCCGTCCCTTGGAACTGGCCCTGCAGGAGTCTTGACTCATGACGGTGGACAAGGAGCCAAACCATGTATTTGGACTCCTCGATGCCCCAACGTTGCGCTCAGAAGCGTGAACCCTCTCCTGCACCTGCCAATCTGACTGCAAATGTGAGCTACAATCAGTTATGGTGAGTATTCCCGCCTATGGGGCTTAAATATGCCGCATTTCCTGCACTTATTTGTGACTGGCCATTTTGTAAAATTCTTGGCTGACTGCAGACCTGCTTAGTAATGGTTAAACTACCATTCGTACGTTTATGAATGTTAATAGTGGCTGCTTCCCCTATGTTGTCATGGCTTAGTGGTTCTCTACTTTGATTATGATGCAGAGGGTCCTGGGTTCGAACCTTGTCATTCTTCTATTTTAATACTGTCTAGACAGGCTAGGGGGTGTGGCTGCATTTAAGCAACTTAGCTCTACGTTGCTCCACTGTGCCCTACGGTGCCCGGGTTGGCACGGCACTCACGGCCGCGCAAACACATTGCGCTGGGTAAAGCGCTTTTAAACTTTGGCCAACTCTATTGCGTTGGGTAAAGCGCTATTAAACTACAGGCAACTCTGTTTAGCTGGGTAATGCGCTATTAAACTATGGGCAACTCTGTTTAGCTGGGTAAAGCACTATTAGACTATGGGCACCTCTGTTTAGCTGGGTAAAGCCCTATTAAATTATGAGCACCTGTGTTTAGCTGTGTAAAGCGTTGCTTAACAGCAGGCTATTATATATCTGGGTCCTTTAAAAATATTTAGTTTGTTCACTGATACATTGGCCATGTCACTGCTTTTAATAAAATTTTAATCATATATGTCTGGTATTATTTCAAATACTGATTTAAAACATAAATAAGAAGGGGAGTGGTAGGATTCGAACCGTGAACACCTTCTCTTTGTGCATACGCTCTACCATTATGCTATTGCAATTTGGTGTGATTTGCATAAACATTCTTTCTTATGCTCTTCCATGTCAGAATTGCTAACTCTAGCTAAGCAATGGGCACAGACGTGCAAATACGGGCAGCTATATCGTGGATTTAGAGAAAAAATATATAATTATTTACTTTATATAAGTGTGATGGGGGTTTACAGTGTCAGGGAGTGTGGTGTTTGGTGAAAGTACATTTGAGCGAACTCGCTCTTGTGTGTTGACATTATGCTTTTTAAAACCTTGCAGGGGTGTGCACATTTAGACTGCTCGGCGGTCGGACACGCCCCCTGCTTTCCTACTCAGCCCGTGTAAGAGTTACGGTTGAGTCAGCATGCCCTCATGAATATTCATGGCACGCTGACGTCAAGCCGTTCAACTGCAGCCTCCGAGTAAGACTTATTTAGTCTTACATGGAGGATTAGTGAATCCGGGGGATACTGTTTGATGTGAACATAAATGGTAGCTGCAAAAAAGGGGTGTTTCCACTTTACTTTAAGTAGGAGCCATAAATATAACCATGAAGATTAATAAAGCAGAATATGGGGTTCTGTCTATGTCAGATTTGCTTTTTTTTGACAGCGAAATAATACAGTCCATGTTGCATGAAAATGTTACTTTGCTAGTGTATTTTAGCGAGGTCTGATGAACATTATATAATCGCTAGGTTTCATTAATAGAAAGTTGAGTTTTTAACAACTAGTTATTCAAATGCAAGGTCTGACGAACATTATATAATCACTAGGCTTCATTAATGTTGGTGTTGTATCTTTCAGCTTTTCCCGGGTTAGGGGTCGCCACAGCGGAATTCCGGTCCGTTAATGATTGGCAACAGATTTTTACATACCGAGTTGCCAGCCCTGACGTACAACCTTCAACAAAGGTACGCCCATTAATGTATGTTTCCACACAGAAGACGCTTTAGCTGAAAATCGAACAGAACTATGTCTTGCTGGGAGGCGACAACGCTACCACAGCACCACCACCACAGTACTGGAAAAATTAATGTTTAACAACTAGTTATTCAAATAGTCTTAGTGGAAATGATTATAACTGAGCGTGCAATAATTCAATGTTTCATGATGGGAAGCTTCTGTTTGAATTTTTTCTAGCCATGTATTGCATAGCTTTTACTGAATAATGGAAATATTTTTTTGTGTGAGGCATAAATCTGCTCAAAGTGAGTGTAAATGATCAATTAGCAGAACTGGATTTGAAACCAATATGACTAACATAGTCTGATGACTTGCATTGATTAACCTACTTTGCTCTTACAGTATGACATGAACATATTTTGTAAATCAAGTGTTTAAACACTGGAAACCTCAAATTCTAATAGAAAGCCATCTGAGGTGTTTTAATTAGAGCGGCTGTGACTTGATTATTGATCCTGTAATAATAAACAGTATAAATTATAATTTTAAATGACAAACATATGCAATAAAAGAGATACAGCAGTGCTATTTAAGAGTCTGGGTCACATATCTAGTTTAAAAGCTATACAAAAGGAAATCAGCATAAATAGAATGTGGAGTAATGTGATAATGCTAATATATAATATATGCGATCATGATAATATATGATAATATATTTGATAATGATAATTGATAGTGATATTATTGGCATGGACATGGATGCATTTTATGGCAGTAATATACAGAGGTAGGGGGATTTGGATATAATTATATAATGCAATGCATACGTTTAGAGATGGATAAAAGGTATTTTAAGAAGGGTATGTCAAAGTGTTGACAAAGATGTGTGGGAGACTTGGCCTTGACGAGGGAACAAGTACTGTACTATCTGAGAGAGAGAGAATGTTGGAAAGAATGTAGGATGTCTGGAGATTTGTGGATTTACATTGTGTTAACTTACCTTACCTACTGAATGGAAAGACAACAGACAGCTTAAACTGAGTTTTAACATTTTTTCCATTCTACCCACTGCTGACTTCTGGCTTTATCCCTGCCTCCCCAGAGTTCCATCTTCTGTGGTTACCACACCAGGGCAGGCTCCTCAGTGTGACATATGTTGGGAGAATCTCCCTTCAGGGAAAGTTCCTGCACATGAAGACACCCTCAATGCATTGGCTGTAATGGGTATGCACATGCTTGCAATGTTGGGTGTGATAGGCCAGAAGGTGCTGTTATACTGCAACTTGGTCAGGGATTTTTCCCGTAGTCTTAAGTCCCACCCCTAAGTGTTGATATCAAGGAGTAACCTGAGTATATACTTTGTCCCAGGCCCATGCTGCAACTATGCGTGCTGTGTCCTACTACCTCACCAAGCTGGACACATATCTCAGAGCTCTGGCCCCCTCCAGAGATCCACTAGAGAGACCCAAAGCACAATCCCACCTCCCACAATAGACATACCTAACCTTCTTACCTGCACAGCCAGATGCCTGACCTCTCAACTGAACGCAGGCCACCTGGGTCATAATCACGGTTTTATCAATCTCTGCCACTAGGCTGGTTAAATCAAGCTGTATTTTTTTGATGGCCTTATGAATGAATACTTAATGGAGAAAGAAAAGTACATGATCTAGGTACCTTGTCTGTTTTCCCTATGGGTAAACTGGATGAAATATCTAATGATGCAGTAGAATAACAGACAGGCACGTTGAATATACTGGACTATTGTAAGACTGAAACATAGACTTTATGTGATAGAACAGAGCTACACTTGACAGTCCATTCTGTAAGTAATTTGGAATACTTAGTGGGGCCATGAAATGACCCCCCCCCACACATTTACGCTGAAGAAGAGTTTTTTAAAGGAAGAAGAATGGCAGGGGAGAGAGGGAAATAGTCGCAGCAGTACACTGCTGAATAACAGCATGTTGGACATGATTACATACATAATGAAAGATGCCTTAGTGCAAGTACACTTTCATAAATACAATGGGTTTGCTGATAAAAGATGAAAAATAAAATTAAAATATGTTTAGAAATGGGAAACGTTTTATTGGCATGAGCTTGTGCACAACAGAATAAAAAGGGATTAATGAAGATACGAGATAGATGAAAGTGGTCTATTCTTATTGCAGTTCCCATCTATTTATTTGTGCAATAATTGTAAAGGTAAAGTGAAATGGCACACAGTAAATTTATAGAAATGAAAGTATTAGCCTATTATGCATTTTAAAAGGAACTACCATGTTAAAGGGATATATGGAAGATATAATGCTATATTTTTAATAGTAATGAAGCAAGTAGGAGATAGTGTCAATGTGGTAGACTGTGATATTTGTTGAAGTGTGCTGAGTAATTGAAAAATTGAAGGAATGCAATTGTAATGCATGTAGGCTTTACATGATGATTACATATAATTTTATGCTGTGATTTTTCATATCACACATTTGTGAGCAAGTATGTGAAGAAGTATGCATTACATCTCATGTTCTTGGCAAACAAAAAGGATAGAAAATGTAATGCCCTCCAATGCTGTCAGGTGTAGCATAAGCTGTGAATAGAATTATCTAGAACATTTGCTAGTAGAGATGAATACTTAAAGCTTAGTTGTGGTTTGATTCCACTCATTCTCTGATACTCAGTCAAAACTTATGTATATAAATAAAGCATTATAATCAGCTTCGGCCATTGTGAACAGCTTCAGAGATCTACACAGAATTCTCTGAAATGGAGATCTATACAGAGTTCCCTGGTAAGGATATATACACAGACTTCCCTGTAATGGAGCTCTACACAGACTTCTCTGAGATGGAGATCTGCACAGACTTCTCTAAAATGGAGATCTACACAGAGTTCCCTGATAAGGATATCTATATTGTGACTTCCCTGTAATGGAGATCTACACAGAATTCTCTGAAATGGAGATCTACACGGAGTTCCCTGGTAAGGATATATACACAGACTTCCCTGTAATGGAGATTTACACAGACTTCTCTGAGATGGAGATCTGCACAGACTTCTCTAAAATGGAGATCTACACAGAGTTCCCTGATAAGGATATATATATTGTGACTTCCCTGTAATGGAGATCTACACAGAATTCTCTGAAATGGAGATCTACACAGAGTTCCCTGGTAAGGATACATACACAGACTTCCCTTTAATGGAGATCTAGATACATACACAGACTTCCCTTTAATGGAGATCTACACAGACTTCTCTGAGATGGAGATCTGCACAGACTTCTCTAAAATGGAGATCTACACAGAGTTCCCTGATAAGGCTATCTATACAGATGTCCCTGTAATGGAGATATACACAGGCTTCTCTGAGATGGAGATCTACACAGACTTCCCTGAAATGGAGATCTATACAGACTTCTCTGAAATGTTTTGCATTTGGATTTAGTTAACTTGCAATGGACTCTAAGTAAGGCGCACTGTAAGCTTGATCCAAATCAAACATAAAAAAAAAAAAATCACAAATCTCAGATGCTTACGGGCTCTGGGTTCACATAATAATAATAATCATAGGATCATAAGATCATAAGAAGTTACTAGGCTATTGATCTGGACTTCATTTCAAGCCTAGCAGTTTCATCCCAATGCTATAGTCAATACCCAGTACTGTATTTATTAATGACTGCTCATGTCCAGGAGGGTTGTGGGCACTATTTGCGATAAGAATTTATGGTGCCCATCCACTCATCTAGGTTTCTTTTATACAGTGTTATAGATGTGCTCTGCTTCACATGAATTGGCAGCCTATTCTAAAGATGTGGCAGTCGCTGGGAGACAAATCTGTTACCCTAGCACACCCTATTCAAGTTGCAGGCTATATTTAGGTCCCTGGAATGGGTAGCTTTAGTCCCACTTGATTTATGGATGTGCAGCAGATTCACTAGGTTTGGGTCAGAGTGAGATTGCTCTGTAAGCCAGGCATAAGTCTCCCCATATAAGTCTATATGATACTAAGTATAGTGACAGGGACTTTAGTCAGTCTCTGTAAGGAACGTGCTGAAGTTCCTTGATCTTCTTTGTTAGAAACCTCTGAGGTCTCTCTAATTGCTGCAAGTGCTTTGTATAGTATATGCTGAAAGGGGCATTATACTCAATTATGGGCCTGATTAGTGGTGAGTATAGAGGGGTTATAACCTCCTTTTCTCTAAAGGCAATGCCTTTGCTAATCCAGTGTGCTACACAGAAAGTCTTCTTTACTACAGTAGACACACAGTGGTCAAAGTTAAGGTTAAGGTCACAGTCTACTTGTGATCCCAGATCTCTTACCACTTCATAGGTACACGTGCATTGTTGTTAATTTGATAGTGTGAAGGAACATTGTTTTTTCCAAAGGGAATGATGATGCATTTCTTTACATTCAGTTTGAGACCATGACTTAGACACCAGTTGTTGGTCTTCGTAAGACCCTTCTGAAGAATACCAACATAATTCAGGGATTAAGTAATTGCACCCAGTTTTCAGTAATCCACAAATCTGGTCAGCCACAGCCCCTTAGTTCTGGCCTGAACTTCTGAGAAGTATATACCAAACAGTAGGGGGGCCAGCATTGACTCTTTTGGCACCCTGTTGGTGACAGGTCTGCTGGTTGATGTGGAGTCACCCACTTTGATAGTGTGTGATTGGTTTGTGAGCCATTTGGCAACCCATCTTACAACAAAGGGATTTACATTGAGTTTCCTGTGTTATGGGTAATGCCTGAGTGTAGAATTGTGTGAAAGGCCTTTGCCAAGTCAAAGTATGCTGTGTGCACAGATTTGCCCTTGTCAATGGCCCTGGTCACATTTTTGAAGAAATCCACCAGGTTTAACTGGCTGAATCTGCCCTTGACGATGCTGAATTGGTTAGGATAGAGGGTTGGAGGTTACATATGTCTTTATTTATTAGGTCCATGATGATACATATGGTCCATGGCTTTATATATGAGGCTGGTCAGGCTTATGGGTCTGTAATTCCCCAGGTCTATTGCTAAGCCACCTTTGTGGAGGGGAATAATTGTTGCTGTCCTCCATTCTGCAGGAACAAAGTCAGTGGTTAGGCTGTGATTGAATAGGGTACTTGATGGTGATGCTAGTTCATGTTTTAGTTTGTTTAGAAGACAGCCTGGGATGCTATTTGGTCCCACAGAAACTGTCTTTTTTGTCTTAGACAAGGCTTTAATGACCTGCTCTTCAGATATGTAGGCTGCATGGGGGAGATTTGGACAATGTTTGTGATAAGTTTGGATTGTATAAGGGAATGAAATTTTCACCAAATCTGTCTGCTAGCAGGTTTGCTATATCTGCGGGATCAGTGTGTGTGATACCGTTAGTCACTAGTTCGGCACATGCTTGGGTCCTACCTTTTAGGCTACATACGTACCTGTAAAAGGCCTTATGATTATCCTTGGCTGGGATTGCTAAGTTTTTCTCAAAGTTACTGTTAGATGATTTGACATGTTGTCTTATTTGCCTGGTGAGGCTGAGGAAGGTACTTTTCCATTGTTGGGGCCTCACCTTAGTTTTCTTAGACACCAACTTTTTGTGTTTGTTGTAAAGTTTGTTGATGCTGGCTGTCCACCAGGGCAGCTTTTTTAACTTGGGGCTCTGGCTTTGATTCTGTCTGGAACAGCTGAATCTATACACATACAAATGATTGTACAGGACTTTAGTGTCGTTACTATTTCCAGCCAGGATTGGGGCTTGGAATGCATTTATACCTTCTCATAGGAGGGTATAGTTTGCTTTGGTGAATTTTTTTAGTCTGACCACACTTTGTGAGTTCTGGTGTTAGTGGTAGTTTGAAGGCAACTGATTTGTGGTCAGATTTAACTAATGAAGGCCTGACAGTTGCAGTGGTGCATCTGCTTGTAATGTTAGTGAGGGCCAGATGAAGCATGTTTGCTCCTGTTATTGGGGTGTGTACAATTTGTTCCAGGTCATTTGAGTTAACAAAGTCAAGAAACTTTTGCACTAGTTAGTTAGGGCTAGAGTAGGGTTCCTCATTGATAGTGGGATAATTGAAATCCTCTATGACCAGAGTGTTTGGCAATATTTGGATTGGCTCCAGTTTGGTCAAATAGGCCTCATGCGCATCATGATCCATGGAGGGGGATCTATAAGTACCTATAACTTGAATGGGGGTCTTACCCACAGTAATCTGAACATGGAGTAACTCCATAAAGTTGTCTAGTCTAACTTGGGAGGTGAATTTATCTCAAATATAGATAGAAACACCACCTCCTTTGGTTTTCACATGTTTGTTTTGTGGTCTGAAGGTGTAGAAGGCATTGGAATTTTGCAGGCCCAGGATACTCTATGAGGCCTTGAACCAGGTTTCTGTGATTGCACATACATCTACATTCTTCAGTGATAGAAGTGCTGCCAAGGTGTGCAGTTTTTGGTTTTAGCTCCTAGCGTTTAGCAGCACAACCCTTATTTAGTTATGGTTGGTAATTTTCACATCGGCAATTTTGTTATTTTGTATAATAATATAACAAGGGTGTTGCTATGCTTTAGAACATTAATACTACTTGATAGTCATGACTTGAATCCTGTGTGTGAACAAGTTAAAGTATGGCAGATTAAGATTTCCTATATTTTAGTAATGTAATAGTGCTTTTTAAATGGGATCACTGTATGTAAGATTTCCCTCTTTTATTGTTTTGGCATGTGCAAAGTGCTAGTGTCTGTAGTAATGATTTCACATATTCTAGTGTGCATCTATTTCAGTCAGTCTATTGTATGGCATGTTATTGACTGGACTGTTCCAATGGACATGAATTTATTTATTTATTTATTTATTCTGTGTTGATCAGGTTAGTCCCACTAGTGTAGTAGTCTCTTTTCATGTGAAACCCAAAGTGGTATTTATACTACAAAGGTGTATTTGCAGAGGGCATTGGGGAACTTTAAGTACTATTATTGTTAAGTACTATGGGATCTTTTGCATCCACTTTAGCTACCACCAACTCAAGCATATGGGACTTTAGTTTAACATATCATCCAAAGTATGACACACTCCAGAGTGCAGCACCCCCCCCCCACTTATGCTACATTGCAGTGTCAGTAATCACTCTGCCTGGTTATTGCAACAAGGCAAACCATTATACTCAGCTTAGAAGCTCTCACAGCCACAACAAGAGTGAAGTGAAGGTTTGCTGCTCCAGGTGTGAGACTTTAGGAGCCATAATCTGTGGTTTTGCCAAGGTGCTCATCACTCACATTTAGTAAGTGCTAGCATTATTAGCAAGAATTTAAACAGTGCCAGTTGCTCTTTCATGGCTGCTTAAAAGCTGAAATGATAGTATGTAAAGACAATAGAAAGATGTTATGCATGTACATAATATCTTTTTGTTATGTTCACACACTGACTTCTGCAAAAGTTAACACTACTTTCATTCATATAAAGAAAACAATGTAGGAAAGCGTCAGTCATTTGCTGCATTGTAAGAACAGTTTGTGAATAGAACAAACAGGACAGGTGAGTTATGGGTGTTGAATATGTTTTTCTTTTTGGTGCTCAACTTTTTGTTTTTTTGTTCTCCTTAGCTTTGATTGTAATTTTTTTCTTTTGGTTTTCAACTTTAATTGAAGACCTTTAATTTTTTTGCTTTTTAGGTTTAGTTGATAGGAGTGTCACAGTTTTGGGCATTTCCCAGGGTACTGATTGATTTAGCTACAGCTATGGAAGCTATCAGGACAGTGAAATACTTTATAAGTTCATAGATTTGACTGTCAAGATTCCAGTCTAATGGTCTTAATGAAATGTGTCTGTGGTAAACCCATGTTTGTATTTTCTTCTTTCCATAAATGTATCAACATTACTTTTAAAATAAGTTGATGAGTGACTTGTACTAGTTTTACGGTTCCCACATTTATTTTAAGGACAGGTTGTTGTGATCGTCCAAGAGTGGAAATTAAAGTGAACAATGGGAGAGTATACACTACTTCTGAAACAGTGATATCTCAGCGTATTGTTCTTAGTTTGATCAGTGTCACACGTAGTATATATAAGTAATATGGGGTGCAGGGGTACAACATCCATGCCAAAGGATACAGGAAGATGATGCCCCCCACCAAAACAAAGCTTTAAAGGTGTGACAGTTGGTTTTGGAATTCAGAATTTATCATTTGATTCAAAGTTTATTTTTTAAGTATCAGGACTCACGCAATAAGATCTTGCTCATATGATCAGGATCTTCTGATTGCAAGGAGACACTCACTCTATAATGTTTTAAAGTGCTGTGCAACATATCATAGGTTCATAGGTTCATAGGTTCATACTAGGCTATCTGCCCTAGGGCATTTATAAGCCTAGCCAGAATGTGTTTGGCTTTCGCCATCCATTTTAAGTTTATTTTGCTATGCCCTTTTTCGAGGTTAGTATACTGTGCCTCTCCCATCCACTCATCAAGATTCCTCTTGAAGAGAGTCAATGAGGGACTCTGCCTAACCTGGACTGGGATTTTATTCCAGAGTGAAGGGAGCCTCTGGGTTATGAATCTGTCCCTCCAGCATGTCCTATTTATTTCAGTGCTGAGGTTCAAGTCTCTCGAGCGCGTAGCTCGATGGGATTTGGATTTTCTGAGGTGCAGCATGTTCATTAATTCTGGGTTGGACATGGCTTTATATGTCAGGCACAGATCGCCTCTGAACAGGCAGTATGCCACTGAGTAGAGCTGGAGTTTCTTTAACTGGGCAGCATATGGCATCTGTTTGAGCCCTTTGATCCTCTTGGTGAGGTACTTTTGGGGTCTTTCCAGTTGCTGCAGGTGTCTGGTAAGGTACATCCCAAAAGGGGCATTGTACTCAATTATGGGCCTGATGAGGGATGAGTAAAGAGGCACGATGACTTCCCCTGATCTAGATGTGAATCCATTCATGATTAGGTGGGCTATATAAAATGTTTTTCTAACCACTTTGGCCACGTGGTTGTCAAATGAGAGATTGCTATCAACTTGGGTCCCCAGGTCCCTAATTACTTCTTCTGTACTTAATGGATTACCACCTATGTGGTAATTTGTGGGCACTTTGTTTTTGCCAAAGGGGATGACTATACACTTTTTGGCATTTAGCTTGAGGCCATGGCTCTGGCACCAGCTGTCTGTTTCTATGAGGCCCTTTTGGAGGATGCTTGTGTCGGCTGGAGAGTTGATTATGGCGCCCAGTTTGCAGTCATCTGCGAACTTGGTCAGCCACAGTCCTTCCGTGTTGGCCTGTACCTCCGAGAAATATATACCGAACAAGAGAGGTCCCAGGACTGAGCCTTGTGGGACACCACTTGTAACTGGTTTGGAGTCTGACATGGCTCCAGCAATTCTAACCATGTGGGTTCTGTCCTTGAGCCAGTTTGCAATCCATCTAGTGACATAGGGGTTTATATTTAAGCTGGTGAGCTTATCTATAATGCCTGAGTGGGGTATTGTATCGAAGGCTTTGCGAGGTCCAGGTAGGCTGTGTGGACCACCTTCCCTCGGCAATGGCCTTGGTGACTGTTTCAAAGAAATCAACCAGGTTTAAGAGGCAGGATCTGCCCTTAACAAAGCCGAACTGGGTAGGATCCAATGTTTGTAGGTCCCCAATATCTTTATTTATGAGGTCCATGATGATCCTTTCCATAGCTTTGCAGACCAAGCTAGTCAGGCTTATGGGGCGATAGTTTCCAGGATCTGTTGAGGCACCACCTTTATGGAGAGGGACCACTGTTGCTGTACGCCACTCTTTGGGCACATATCCTGTAGTAAGGCTGAGATTGAACAGTAGTTTTATGTTTGGGTTTAGCTCTTCTTGGAGTTCATGTAGGACGCAGCCCGGGACACCATCTGGTCCCACTGATGCTGTGTTTTTTGCTTTGGAGAGGGCGGCTCTTACCTGAGCATCTGAGATGTCAGGGGGGCAGCACTCTGCTGGGATAGATATTTGTCCTTTTGGTGGGGAGAAGTTTGCGCTGAACCTGTCAGCTTGGATGTTGGCAATGTCTGTGGGTTTGGTGTATTTTTTGTCATTTTGGACTAATTCTGAGCATATCTGGGAATTACCCCCAGGTTCCTAATATAACTAAAGAAAGCCTTGTGATTATCCTTAGTGTCCTGTGCAATTTTTCTCTCGAAGCTGGCCTTAGACAATTTTATGTGTGCCCGTAGTTTTTTGCTAATACTGATCAGTGATGCCTTCCCTTTTTGGGATTTTGCTCTATCATTTAGTAGCTTCCTCCTTCTATTGTATAGTTTCTATCATATCTATCATATTTTTTCCATTACTGATACTTTAATCTTCACAAATCTTCTACAAATCTTCTACAAATCTTCTCAACTAAACTTTACTATTACCGCTAGTGACAACTCCCTCATCTCCCCTGACTCCACCACCAAACTGCTTGGTGTCACTATTGATAATAATCTCAGCTATGATTATCACATCAATAACGCTATAAAAGCAGTTAATAAAAAGATCGGTTCACTGTACAGAATTAAACCCTTCCTTACTCCAGAATCACGGACCACCTTAGCACAATCACATCTTATCTCTACCCTTCTGTATGCTTCCTCCATTTACACTAACCTCTCTAAAAGCAACCTTAGGAAACTGTCTACATCCTACCACAACATAGCACGTTTTGCCACAGCATCTCAGTATAGAACACACCACTGTACAAACTTAAAACAGTTACACTGGTTGGAACTTCCTAATAAACTTATCTATCAACAACTAGTAGTAACACATAACATTCTATATCAACCATCTAAGACACCTGCTCTGAGTAACCTCTTGACCCCCTATAATAACTTGAAACAACTGCGCTCCGCCGAAAAGCTACAAGTCAACACCACCAGGATCACAAATTCTGCAGGTAACTGCCTTTTCTCCAACTCTGTAGGCAAAAGATGGAATAACCTCCCCTCACACATTACTGCTCTTGGCTCCTTACATCTTTTTAAAAAACATCTTTTTTTACATCTGACCAACTTCTGGCTTTGCTCTTGTACCAACCCAGACTAATCTACTTTATTCTTTTTACTATCAGAATTTCTTATTTCAAAACTATCTTTCTCTGTCAACACAAATGACATTACAACTGTATGACTATACTATTTCTATTGCTCTCAAAAAAAAAAAAAAAAAAAAAAAAAAAAAAAAAAATTTTTGTTGTCTGTTATAATTATGTATATACATTTTAAAATGAGTAATTACCCTATTCTCATACAATAGTACTGTAAACAATTAATGCCTTTCTCAATACGTAGATATTACCATATGTTTTGTATTACTTTATCTAAACTAATATGTATGCATTGTTGCCCACTGTCTGAGTTTCTCACATTTATTGTAATTGTTTAATCTCTATTACCTTATTTTAATCTGTGGAGCTTTTCTCCCCGGGCCTCCACTGAAAATGGAAATTATCCAGCTGGACTAGCCCGGTCAACAAATGTAAAATAAATAAAAATAAAATAAAAATCTCTATTTGGTTCAAAAGTGTGGTATATCCAGACAAGCATCCCAGCCCTAAAGTGTAAAGTAGACCTGGATCAGACATTGCTTTATAGACCAGTAAAGGTTACTGTCTATTTCAACTATAATAAAGATAATATAATGACAGATGAGTAATTTCTAAATACTTCAACTTTTCAACCCTTTCATTCTTCTCATATTGAATCAGTGAACCATCAAAGTTGTTTCAGTTGATTTCAAAAGCTACAGATTGGATCAGTGAGGTACAGACTGGTACATAGGTTCCTCTGGAGTGGCTAAATATGCCCTTTAGAAAAAGGTGGTATATCAAATATGATTTTTTTACCTTGTTCAATGCATACATCTTAAAGTTTAAATTATGCTCCACTATAATCAGTAGATCTTTAATGATGGCAATGTTTTTGTGATTTGACCATTTATTTATTAATCACCATACATATCCTTTTTGTCAAGTCTCATTATGGTAGATTTACTGAAATACCAAGTTTATTAATTCCTAATACATCAGTTATTATCAGTTATGCATTTTATATACCTCACCCATTAATAAAGAGGGCAAGGGGCACTGACCCCTGCAGCACCTTAGTAATGGGTGCTTACCCTAAAGCTTTTGCTGCCCCTTCCCCCAGCCCTAACCCTACACCTTAATTTCATTAAGACCTTGTCGTAACACTGGTACTACATAAAACAGACTCAGACACACAAACATTCACAAACATACCCAAACAACACTACCTCTAACCCCTAACCTAACCCAGCCTAACCTAACAATTACCCTTACCCTAAAATACACAAAGTTGCACGCAAATGCACAACACTAATTCTTCACTCATCCCCAACCCTTACCCTAACTCCTAACTGACACACACACACATACACACACACACACACACACACACACACACACACACACACACACACACACACTCACTCTCACTGACAATCGACATTCCATACCATCAAGATATCACCATTCAGCCATCTGTATTGTCAACATTAAATAACACTCCTACGTTTGTTGAACAAACATATGTTTGGTCAAATTAAGGAGACCCATATGTGTGTGTGTCTGTATATATATATATATATGGTGGAACAGCAGAGTACCTATGTTACAAACGCTGAAAGCAGTGACCACAGTTTTGTATATGTCAAATTTTCAGATGCCAAACCTGGAAATACCGAACGCCGGCCAGGCTAATATTCCCCCCTCTCGACCCATGGTAGCAGTTGTTGCGGCGGTTGTGCAACCGAGAATTTCAAATTCGGAATTGTGCATGATATTTTGAGCGTTCGTGCCCACGAGTTTCAACATTAAGATTCAGAAAAACGGCCATTCGGCATTTGGTTGCGAGACCAAATGCATGTATTCTATATATATATATATATATATATATGTGTGTGTGTGTGTGTGTATATATATATATATATATATATATATATATATATATATATATACATACTGTGTGTGTGTGTGTGTGTATGTACATACACACATACACACACACACACACACACACACACACACACACACACACACACACATATATATATATATATATATATATATATATATATATATACACACACACACACACACACACACACACACACACACACACACACACACACACACACACACACACACACACACACACACACACACACACACACATATGTATGCATATAGACAGGTAGATACATATTTGTGTGTGTATGCTCATGGCATCTAATATGTATATGCACATATACAGGTGTATATTTGTGCATGTATCCACATGTACAGGTAAAAGTCTTGATGGCTCTTTTTGAGTAATTTTAAAAGTTGTTTTTCTTTGTAGATAGTTGTTGGAGTGAGCATTCTAGTTGGAGTTATTACAATATTTACTCCCTCTAGAATGTATTTCTGTTTAGTCAGAAGGTTGGATTTGAACTCATTTACATGAAACATTTTATAATATTGCATAACTCCTTGTTCACTTGGCACTGCCAGATGGCATAATTTCTGGCCCCCTTCTAAAACCAAAAGATAAACACATTAACTTCAAGGAGATAACTAAATAATATTTTATCTCACTTCTATCTTTCTTTCTTTCCTGTTTGCCTGTTCAGTAAAGGAATATGGACTTTAGTCAGTCTGTATAAGATATGTGTCTTATGCTTTATATTTTTTTAGTGAGAAACTTCTGGGGCCATTCCAGTTGGTGTAAGTGCCTGGTTAGGTACATGCAGAAGGGAGCACTGTACTTGATTTGGGCCTGATGAAAGCCGAGTATAATGGCACCATGACTTACTTTGACTTTGATGCCATGCCTTTGCTTTTAAGTTGAGCCACACAGAAAGATTTCCTCATTACCATACCTACCAGGTGGTCAAACTTTAGATTATAGTCTATCTGTGTTCCTAAGTCCCTCACTACTTTGCCCACTTTTAGGGTGTGCTATTAATATTATAATTTGCAGGGATATCTTACTTACTGCAGGGTATGATTATGCATTTTTAGCATTTACTCTCAGACCATGATTTTGGCACCAGTCATTTGTAATTTTTAGGTCTGTTTGTCGGATATCAACATCATGTGGGGATTCAGTGATTGCTCCCAGCTTACAGTCATCAGTGAACTTGGTGAGCCAGGGGCCCCCAACATTGACTTTCATTTCGGACAAGTACATAACAAACAGGAGGGGTCCCAACACTAAGCCCTGTGGGGGTCTCAACAATGATCCCTGTGTGTGGGACATCACTAGTAACAGGTTTCTTATCAGAAGTGGATTCACTTTCTCGGACAACATGTGTCCTGTTAGTAAGCCAGTTTGCTATCCATCTGACAATGTAGGGGTTTATGGCTAACTCAGTAAGTTTATCTATGATCCCTGAATGGAGGGATTGTGTCAGAATAGATAAATGGTACACACTCTTTTACCCTCATACATGGCCCTTGTCATTTTTTGAAGAAGTCCACCAGACTGAGCAGGCAAGATTTCAAAGCCAAATTGGGTCTTGTCCAGTGTTTGGAGATTTCTTATGTTGCTACTGATCAGCTCCATGATAATTCTGTCCATGTCCTTGCAGATAAGACTGGCCAAGCTTATGGGTCTGCAGTTCCCTGGGGCAGTTAATGAGGCCGCCTTGTGCAGAGGGACAACTATTGCAGTCCTCAATTCCTCAGGGACAAAGCCCATCTGGAGGTTGTAGTTAAAGAGGGTTTCTAGTGACCCTGATAGATTCTGTTTTAAGCTGTTTAAGAAGCATCCTGGAATGTTGTTGGAACATATGGAGGCTGTGTTTTTGGCTTTAGCGAGCACAGTAAGGACCTGTTTCCTTGTAATGACTGGTAGGGGATGGTTGCGGATATTTCTTTGGGTGTGGTAGGAGGTGATTGGGGGAGAGGAATGAAACGAACTTGTCAGCTAACAGGTTTGCTATAGTTTTAGGATGGGTGTAAGTGTTGCCATTCATGATTAACTTGGCACATTGCTTAGCATTTCCCCTGAGGTTAAGAGCATATTTAAAAAAGTCTTATGGTTATCTTTCACCTTGGAGGCTATCTTTACCTTGTAGTTTTCTTTAAAAGATTTGATCAGCTGTCTAATATGTTTGTTTCGACTGGTGAGTGTCTTTTTGCACTGTTTTGTCTGTCCCTTCTTGGCTTTGGAGAGTATTTTTTTTCCTTTTGTTCAATAGCCTATTTATGGAAGGGGTCCATTAGGGTGGTTTATTTTTCCAGTTAACCATAAGTTTTACTGCCAGGTACTGCCTTGTCTCTGCAGCTATGAATGTGGTTGTGCAGTGCTTTTGTGCATGGCGCAGAGTAGACCTCAGTGCCATCTGAGTTTGGAGGGGCTTGAAATGAGGTAATTGGCCTTAGTAAAGCTCTTAACAGGTTTGGAGTTTGATAGGGGTTTTAGGTTAGTTTTAATACTAAAGGAGATCATTTTGTGGTCAGAGATTATCAGGGAGGAGTTAATGCATAAGAGGGAGCAGCATCCCCCACTGTTTGGGAATAGCAGGTCTAGAATATTTGCACCTCTATTTGGGGAGCTTACTAGTTGCTCCAGGGTGTATGTGTTGACAACGTCAAAAAATCTCTTAGCAAGTGAATTATGGGTCATATAATTCTCCTAGTTTATGGAGGGGTAGTTGAAGTCACCTGTAAGTATGGTGTTAGGCTGAATATAAAGATATTCCAGTAGGTCTGGGTAGGAGGTGTGGTTTTCCAGACTCATGTTAGGGGGTTTGGAGCAATAATATGATAGGGAGTCATACCTTTGGTTAGTTGGTCATGGAGAAGCTCATTTGAGTTATGTTGTTGGACCATTCTAGCAGTGGTACTTCTCCTTTATGAATACTGAGAAGCCTCCTCCCTTTGTTTTATCCTGAGGCAAGGCGGCTTGAAATGTATGAAAGGCATTGTAGCCTTTGATAGCCATGGAACTCTCCATGATTCTGAACCATGTTTCCATGTCTGCAGATATGTCTGAGTTTTCCAGGGTGAGGAGTGCTTCGAGGGAATGCAGTTTTTAATCTAAACACCTAGCATTGCACAGCAGTAGCTTTAGCTGGTCATGAGTGATTTTTATTATGTTGGTAAGTTTAACAACTTGGCACAGCCTAAAAAAGACACTATAGCGATAGATAAAGGTTTTGTGAATATCAACTTTTGGTGTAAACATTGCCATAACTCCTACCTGCTTCTAGGATGGTTTTGAAATTTTTGTTATTTTTAAAAACAAATCTAGGTTGTTGCCCCAACTGGTTGATTAACCCAAGGCATCCAAAAACAATACTCCAGTGTGCTTTGATGGAACTTTTCAAAGAATGGATATCTTTGCTGTATTGCAGGACCAACACCTGTGAAGGTTTATCTGGACTTTTATCATTGTATTTATTCTGACCCACCGTGGATCTAGGTTGTTGTATAATGGAGCCATATTGAGAATTTGTATACATATATATATATATATATATATATATATATATATATATATATATGTGTGTGTGTGTGTATATATATTACTATTTTTCCCCACAACATCACTCACACATTTGGTACTTTATTTCAAAAAGGTTTAAAATATGTGCCTCCCAGCCAGCCTGAAATGGTAAATTTATTGATTGAGCTTAAACTGTTTACCAGGAAGCTGAACTTGCAATATATTCTGCCACCTAATGACCAAAGCTCTTCTAGTTTTGACCTAAAAACGACTAGCATTTTTATCCTACCCCTCTTGCCAAGCATTCACTTATTTGAACAGTTATGTGAGAAAAGCTTGAGGGAATGGTGTAATAATAACAGAAAACCCAAATTTTACAGCCTTACTCCCAAAGACAGGGAGCGGTTATACAAATTGGCCAATGATAAAAGTTTGTGTATAATGAAACCTGATAAAGGTGGGGGAGTGGTCATAATGGGAAAACATTGTTACTCCTCCAAAATGTTGGCTTATTTACATAATGGAACATTTTTTATCGAGGTGTCATGGAACAAAATCAACACTGCTTACCATGATATTGATTTGATTTTAAAGGACATTTTTGTGACATTTGATTTACCCATGACCACTAGGGAATTTTTAATATGGAAGAAGCCTAGGATTCCAGCAATTTTTGGAATTCCTAAGATCCATAAATGGATATCTGAACCCCTCCCTTAAGACCCATTGTAGCTCCTGTTGGGTCTAAAATGGTACCTTCGGCCAAATTTGTTGACTTGAAGCTTAAATCATTTACAGTGGATAAGCAACATATACTAAAGGACTCCTGGCATTTTCTTGAGATTATGTCTAAAGCCATGCTTTTGCCTGAGGTCCTCTTTGTTACAATTGACATCAAATACTTATTTTCTGTTATCCCCCATGAGGAGGGGTTGGACTGGTTTCATCAAGCTATGGTAAGGGGCACAGATTTGAGTGACACTGAATTTAGATTGATCCTCCAGTGTATCAAGCTTATGCTGACTAACAACTTTGTATACTATGAAGATGAATATTATAAGCAACACAAAGGTATGGCCATGGGGTCAGCTCCCATATTTGCTAACATGGTATTGTAGTTCTGGGAAACCTCCATGTTTTGAAGTTCACCTTTTTCTTCTTTGACTGGAGTTTATCTCAGGTATCTGGACAATGTATTTATTTATTTTATGGAAAGGCACTTCAGAGGGACTGAAGTTTTTATGGACTTTTTAAACCTCTCTGCTGATTTCCTAGAATTTACCCACCAATGGAACACATATTATATTGATTTCTTCGACATCACATTGTACAAAAACTTCAAGGAACAAAGATATGAGTCAAACATTTTCAGGACAAACACTTTTTCGAATGCATATTTGCATTTTGATAGTCAATACCCTGCATGGCAGAAAAAAAATTGGTGAAAGGTCAACTGATCAGGCTTAGTAGATTAGTTTCTGATGACACTAACTTCCAAGTTGAAGCTAGTACACTTTGTGCAATGTTTAAAAGCAGGGGCTACCCATAGGGCATGTTGGACAATATTAGTAGTTTTGTGACAGAGCACAGAAATTCTTGATATGGCTCCATTATATGACAACCTGGATCCACGGTGGTCAGAATAAATACGATGCTAATAGTTCAGATAACCCTTCACAGGTATTGGTCCTGCAACACAGCAAAGACATCCATTCGTTGAAAAGTTCCATCAAAGCACACTGGAGTACTGTTTTTGTATGCCTCATGTTAACCAACCAGTTGGGGCAACAACCTAGATTTGTTTTTAAAAATAACAAAAATTTCAAAACCATCCCAGAAATAGGTAGGAGTTATGACAATGTTTCCACCAAAGGTTGGGGCCGGAAGCGGTGCGGAACCTGCAAACAGTGCAGATTTATTTTTGAAGGTAGTAGTTTTTCTGTGGAAGGTTTTCCTAGATTGATTACAGTCAAGGGCAGATTTGACTGCAATACTAATGGTGTTGTATATATATAGCCATCTGTCTATCATGTCTAGCATTCTATGTAGGAAAGACTGTTGGACCTTTGCATCATGTGTATGCAATTGGTAAAGCCAACTCTTGTAATGCCCTTTACAATCATTCTTTGGTGTGCAAGGATTTTAAGAAATTTGGCTTTACCATTTTAGAGAAGGTGGAATGCCTGGAAAGAGGTGGTGATTGGGAAACCTTTGTTGAGAAGAGGGAGCTTCACTGTCAGCTTTTATTAAATTCCACTACCCCACCAGGTATTAATGATGTAATATCTATCAAGCTAGGACTTACTTTTCTAAAACGTTTTTAAATAGTTTAATTGATCATATAAGCTATTTTATGTGTTTACTGTTTACTAATTTTTACTGCATCTGCTGTTATGTTTTTTTATACAATATTTACGTTTATATTTAATGGTGTTGGTGTTTTAGCATTCATATATATTTGATGCAGGAAGTTTGGGAACAATACTTGATATTTTAATGTGTGTATACCTTTAAATTTTTGCCAGTGTTTTTGGCACCTTTTTTTAAGTGTATAAAATAAAGGAAGTAGAGATCACATTGCTTCTGAAGTTCCTTTTCAGTTGGAACAAAAGCACACAAAAAATTGGTAATTAAAGACTATGTTGTGTTCTAGTGTGGCATTTTTTTATTTTTCTTTGAGCTTAACAGGTATGCTGATTGTGGTTTTGGGAATTATAATTCAGAAATTAATAATAATTCTACTAAAAGCATGTTGTGCACAGACTACCCATAATCAAAACTGTATAACCAATTCAATTTACATACAAAGTATTTAACATTTTCTATAAACTCTCAACAGCCATGGCTAATGCACCTATCCAATTCCAATCTCCAGTATCTAGTACAACAGAAATACTCATACCTGTATCATCTACTGACAACCAAATTACCTGATGTACTCATTCTTACCCACTGTCACACTTCCCTTTAAATGCATAGAAAAAGTTTAATAATATAAACAATGAAATAGTTTTGCCTTTCAATCTGAGAAATACATATACCCCGGGATTCATGAAGCTCATTGCAAGGCCGGCGTAAGGCTTGCGCCGGCCGTGCAGCGTATATATGGAGTAGTCATGCCATATGCATATTAATGAAGGCGCACAGCTGCCACAGCCACGTGCATAGGAAACGTGCGCGAGTGCATGGGGTGTATCGAAGTTGCGCACGGTGGCATGTCAATGCCAGCTGTCAATGAGCAACCTAAACTGCTGAATATTATATTCCGCCTGCAATAGTAATCGCACCTATCGGTGTCCGTGGATACTGAAACGTATGCAAAGCATGCAAGATAGTCCCTGCGAACAGAAAATGAAGAAGCAAACAGAAATGCACGGTAGGGAATAACGGGTCCCTACCCTTGAACAAATGACATGAAAACCGTGTGCCCGTAGTCCAACGTAGTGTTGATAGCTATACCATGTGGAAATGAAATGTATCATATGTTTGTGCGCTGCCACTAGGTATGTCCAGCCCAATGGAGAGGGTCACCAGCTGACCCATAATGTGAGGGAGGGTACATAGCTGGGCAGATGTGTCCATAACAAAATACACGAGGAGAAATGTAGATATATGTAGTGACCGTATGTCCGAATCATAGCCCACAAGGCATGTAATAGTCACATGCAAAAGGTATGTCCGTATTTCACATACCAAATGTGATAGGAAATAGAATACTCATGTAAACGAAACAGAAGGAGCATATAAACAGCTACAACACTAAGGACACATGTAGGCCAAAAGGAACGGCATGATCTGTACCGTTGACTAAGATTACCACCTGTCCCATTTTGTGAGCGACAGTCCCTCTGTGGGCAGATGTGTCCTGACACAAACTTGTAAAAATGGCAAATGTCCAGAGATTATAGGACATAATTATACCTTAGATGTCATGTAATAGTTGCATTAAACAGTGTTTCTCTGTACGTATATTACATAACTGTCATAAGAAACAGAATAATCCACCGAAATGCTACAAGAATAAGCTTAGATATAGGCAAGAATTGTACGTTCTATCTGCCGAACTGACCGTGGGTATGTGTTGGCCTGTAAAATGTGCTGTGTTCACCGCAAATGTCACACTGTGGCCAATTGAAAAGGTGGAAACACTACCGTCGACTGTGGGGAGGCATTGTCCACAACAGTCAGATATGTGTAAGGAATAGCTTGGACATAGGAAAAGGTGCCATCCTACCAATGAGTACAACAGGCTGGCAAAATCCAGAAGTCAGCGGTAAAAGCCGAACTTGTATGTGACACAGTCGAACGGGTAGTACCCGGGTATACCAACCAAGTAATTAAAGTGAAGTATGGGCGTGTACCTATGTGCGTGAGGTATAGCATGTGGAAAGCAAACATGGCAAGGTAGTCCACACAACCATAAAGGTACCTGACACATGTAGGGTAGTCAATGTGTTACTCTGGCCATGTCATGGGCCAACAACCAAAGTAGTGATCTATGGGCTGTGAGGAATTTGCGTGCGAGGGGTGGATGGGTAATGGTAAAATCCTCAAAGGTGATACTGTGTTGTATGCAGAAAAGGTGAACCGGAGGTGTACGAGGGGGCAGCGGGTGAAGTTGAAAGAAACACAAACACATGTAGAAACAGCTGCAAGACAAGCAGACAGACCATAGTGTAGAAAACAATCCCACAAACATATGAATATGGAAATGTGCGATACAAATGTATAGATATGTCACTGTCACATACCCACAGATTGGTCCTGATGGAACTGGCCATAACAAATGCAACACACCTGGATGCATAATGGCCTACCCAGCATACCCTCCACATCACACAACCTGCCCCCATACCAGATCGTCCACCAAATCCAGCCGTACTTGGCATACTGGTTCATTGCAGACACAGCTATACATAGTGACCCCTACGCATATGTAGTAGGTATTGTCACCCTAGGCAGTGTCAGGATTGCAAACCATGTATCCCCTGCATGTAAAACCCCCTGCACATTTTCGTAAAGCCACAAAAATCTTCGGTATCTGCCTTGTTTTGGTCATGACCAATTTTTGGGATATCCCTCATGGGATGCCCAACCTGTGTAAATAGTAGAATGGGTATGATGACATGATGACCAATTCTGTAGATATCTGGACACAAGTCAAAATGTGCAGTACTGGTCCATGACACTATCCAGCCCTACGTGGTCATGTATAACCTACTACCCAGGATAAAACACCTTCCCGTGACGCACGTGTCCCGACATGAATAGGCGGGAGAATATATTGTACACATTCGCATAGTGGCAAAAGGCATAAGGATGAGGAAGACACTGACGTAAACAGGATAACCCTGATCAAGTGTGAGGGACAGTTACTGTGTGCAGGCATGACCAACCATACCTGTCAACCTGTGTGAGCAAGATATCTGGGCAGAGCCATGAATACAAGTGAGGCAAGATATCTGGACAGAGCCATGAATACAAGTGAGACAAAGGTCCAAAAGCAGGGACAATTTGTAAAGATAGCTCTTAGAAACATAGACATATGATAGAATAACAGTTTGCACATTGGCATTAATGTCCGGAGTATGAAGTCTGAAACCCAACTGTCTGTCAGCACGTTCCGACTTCAGTCTTTAATGATGAGCTACTGCTGTGCCAGAACACAACAGCGTATTACAGAGGTCCGTACCATACCACTCAACTGCCCAGATATTCGCAGAATGACCAGCATATGCCTCATATTGTTGTTTTGTGCCTCCGACAATCTGCACCTGTCTGGTAAATAGCTGAGGATTGACGTCACTAAATAATGAGAAATATTTTGAGTTTAAGACTACACATCCATCAGAAAAGTCATGCTAATGCAAAACCTAGTATTCTAACAACGTTCTAAGCTTGTAAGAGCAATAGTTAAAATGCGTCCCTATTTGTCCCCCCATCAGGTAGGTTTTGCGCAGATATGTTGCTCCAAGAGGTTGAGAGGTATGGTCCGTACAAATTTACAGTAACAACACTTCACATTTGTGTAATGTGCAACTGCATACCTGTAGTCACGTCATGTCCAAACTAATAATCCCCGTATGACTGAATATAGGTAATAGTCAAATGTGAATGGGAACACCCCTCACCATGCAGTATGGACTGTAACAACCCCACCCATAATATGTATTGCCAACAGAATAAGCTGCTGACAGGTGCCCAAACACCTGTGTCTATAAACACAGGTAAAAATTCATAATAGGGAGAAACTCCCCATTCATATGCTTCGTCTGACATTTGAACTCGGCCAGGGAAGTTCTGTTCACCAGGCAGACAAGCCTAAACCCAGATCACTACATGAACACCCTGACAATCAAAGACCTGTATGTGCCAGGACTATATGCCTTGGTGTTCTGCATATCCTTGGAGTGATTAACAATGCAGCTGGGGTCCACAGCAGTAGGCAATAGGGAATGTATAATATGTAGTACCACGTTTTTCCCAGCAGGAGAATGGATGCCTGTGTTGTAAGTGAAGCGGTGAGGCATATGTTGATGTAGCTAAGTACTATGGGTATGCATATCAATGAGGCAGACCACCAATAGAATAGTAGTTCCGGCATCCGGTCAACGTGAATGCAGTCCTGGTTGACCTACGACTACTGCACATATAACTTTAAAGTGTAATGAAGGCGTTCATGCTGTACACACATTTAAATATGTAAAGGTGAACGTGTGCTTCGCATCAGTCCGTAAACCGGAATACAGATATGTAACTGTTATGGTCAGAATTATGAAAGGCCATGTAAGCACAAATATCTATTAAACATATGTAACCCACAATAAGGATATGCAAGTGTGCCTGCGCGTGTGTAATCCGCTCACAACATAGCAAATGAATGCTGTTTTCTCCACGTTATATATACATGGCTCATACCTGTTAACCCTGTAAAGTACGAAACCGGACAAAGCCATGAAAACAACTGGTACAAATAGGGACAATCCCCAGATATTGCCCTAACAAACATAGAAAGTGGATAGAATAACAGGTGTGTCACTAGCATGGATTCTCTAAAGGGTATGAAGTCGTAACCTGAAATGCTTGTCATTATTGTCCAACGTCAGTCTTTAATGATATGCCGCTAAATTGCCAGATAGACACAAGGTTATGAAAAACGGACCAAAGATAAGAGGCAAACAGCTGTACAGTCAGCGTAAATCTGTACAGTTGAAAGGTATGATATGGATATATATATCTGTGTATACACATATATCCACAAACTTAAACCAAAGCTAAATATGAAATGAGGAATGTACAGACATATATGGACATATGTATAATGTACATATATATATCTATACACACACGATACATTAATAGATATATACACAACAAACATATATCCCTGTAGCTATAACACATGTACATAAATAGGTCATGGTATAGCTATACTGGATAGACAGACAGACATGCTTGAAAGGTGAATACACTGCTGCTTTCCAAACCATTGCCCGGAAAGTACCAGTGTGACAGGCCTGCAAGTTCTACACTTTAAACATGAAGATAGGTGTCCTTTGCAGGACCTCAAAAATTGATCCCATACGAAGTGCGAACCATCATCGACACAAAGGAATTCACAGCTGCAACTACGATATAGCTGTACATGCAACAGTAGCAGGTGCAAGGGTAATAACACATGGGTCGATAGAATGTATGACGTACGACCTGATATCTGGAGAGTGGGGAGTGCTTAGAAATGTCATCACACTTTATTATCACTCACATTAAACATGTCTAATGGGTACTGTGGAGGGGTGTCAGGTATGGGAACCATGGGTATGCAGAAATGGGCCTAGGTGTTGGTTGGCACAGATTTATTAGGTCCGCCCCATGGGAGTGATCAATATACCTATGTGGGTATAGCACATGCCTACATTCTCCAAAAAGGTTCAACCCATCTACTGGATATTGTATAAACCATTGGGGGAAGAAGTAGGGACCTATATCAGTGTCATGTAGGTGATTCTCATGGATGGACATGCGTACTACCAAGATGGTAACCATACCTTCCAAACTGTCAGAATAAGACAGCTGGACTAAGGCATAGTACATGAAATACAAATAGGGACTATATTAAATATACCCCTGACAAAGTCAGAATGTTGATAGAATAATGGTGTGGTCAGGAGTATGAATGTTATGAGGGTTAGTAATCATGAAATAGAAATGTCAGTCATTATTATCTAACCTCACAGTCCGTCATGCTTGCCAGTAATTTACCAGAAAGGTACATTATTATGACAAATGTAACAAAATCATAGGTTAAGCCTTGGGGTGTTTACCTATAATGTGTACAGGTGAGAGGTATGAAGGTAACCCATCCTAAATAAATTTACAGAACTAGTGATACTAGGTGGACAGGTGAGAAGAAAGATGTCAGGACAAATGACAAAACACGTACAAGTCAAAAGCATGTACTTCGACAAATGTGAATGACAATGTATGCCCTGTGAAAGTCAATGTGGAAGGTTAATAGACCCAAAATAAATGTGTCCCTCAGGGTGTCATGCAGTGTCACCGATACAGTGTCCAGTCCTCCATACTTGTACGTGAGCTCTGCCACTGACGGAAAGTGCAAATACCGGCGTACACATAAGGTACATGATAGAATAAGTAGTGTGGATAAGCACCTGTTGGCCTTTGTGAGGAATACAACCCTCTGGGGGTGTGTGTCCTGCAATAGGAATGTAATGGCATCTGGTCTGTGATGCCACCAAATATTGTGTGTGTTGGTGTAAGAAACCTGATATTCTGTATCAGAAACATACCTCGCAACTGTACAGATTTTCGCAGAATGTGCAGATGTTTGCCTCATATGTTTGGTGTGTTCCTCTTACAATCTGTACCTTTCTGGCAAATACCTGAGAAATGAAATCATTAAATAATGACAAACATTTGTGTTTAAGACTCCAAATCCTTCAGAAAAGTCATACTAATGCAAAACCTATTACTGTGTCAACTATCAATGTTTGTAAGAGCAATATTTAAAATCTGCCCCTATTTGTCCCCCCATCATTGTAGGCTTTGTCCAGATTTTGTGCTCTAGGAGGTTGAGAGGTATGATCAGAAACAGATACATGTCTGAGGAAACAGCATTATCAACTGCAAGATAACTCAGAAGGTATGACAAGCGCTGCAGTAGGAAGTTAAGTATTGGCCGCAGGTATGTGCTGACATGTCAAATGACACAGCAGTTTAAATGACGTACCTATAGAGCAGTCACCTTTACAAATGATGACAGTGGGACATACCCACAGCCATGCATACACCACAAATAGACATAGCACACAGCAAAGCCTAGGCCATGATACATGAAGCCTCCATTGTGTACGAGTAGAGTAAGAGTACAGCAAGGAAAGATGTCTGCCAAGCTATTCAGCAAACACCTGTAGGGGCATGTAAGGCTGCCCGTAACACGAACGTTGCACGGACAATGTTGGGATTTGCAACATACCCCATTTGTATGTGAAAGCTATGCAAATGATGTAAATATGCGATACATGAAACAGTAAGCTGTCCATGCAAGAGCAGAGTTATGTGCAGAAATGTACCCGGATGTTAGGCGACTAACGTACTGCACATTGCCAAACGGAGCTATGACAGCTGCAAATACAGTATGAATACAGTCGAAGAAGCATGCCAATGTCCAAATCTAAGGCCAGTGGCATTATTGACCAGTGGATATCCATAAAACTGTAGTTGTCCTCCCCCGATCTCCGGTGTGGAAGCGTAGCGCAGCGCCACGAGAATGCGCTGTGCTTCAAAACAAGTCAAATATGTATAATATACATGCAAAATGTAGGTTTAGTTAGATGTTAGTATGCCATGCAGATGAATGGCAAGCTGGAGACAACATGGCTACTGCGTACTGGTAGTTATGTGTGGAAGCACTCTGTCAGGAATGTAGCAAAGCATTTGTAGGCAATCTGATGCAAGTGAGGCTGAGGATAGTGAATCACAACATGTCATGCCATATGGGAAAAGCCTCTACAGTGTAGTGTAGGATAAGGGGACTATTAGAGTAGAAGATAGGTGACAACATGAGTGTGTATGTATAAAACACTGTAATCTTACCGGAGCAGTGTCACATGTTTGCTGTCAGTACTCAGTGGAAGAGGCGTGTTATGAGCTATCCTAGGGAAAGTCAGGAGACTGATGGTGTACATCATGGATACCACCAATGTAACCTGCAAACCTGCCCACAGTGTGTCCATGCCCATCTGCCCCAGTAAGCCCGGGTAAGCGTGTGTGCATGCGTGTCAGCCCGTGTGCGCGTGTTGAAGAATTAGTAAGCTAGTGTACGAATGGTGAAGACCGTGTAATGCAGTGTATGCCAGTGTATGCATTTGTAAGCATGTACACATGTGTACTACACACATCACACATGTACTGCACACTCAGACACACATTCTGCCAATACTACACACATCAGTGAAATGGCACATGGATGGAGAATACATAATCAGAATTAACAGTGCTGTAAACTATGCTACAGTGATGGTCATAGCTGCAATGCATCATGCCTGCTGATATACACATGGAAGTATCACACTTTGTGTTAACAGCATTCTAACATCAATACAGTGGAATAAAGCCACCGTGTGCATCAGCACCAGGTTAGTCTGATCCTGCATCAATGTTACACATCACAGGTGGCAGCACAGGTGACATCATATGCACAGGGTGTGGTGTTACATTACCAGAGCTGTCATTGAGCCATCCAATGTACACGTAGGTGTGTGTGTGTGTGTGTGTGTGTGTGTGTGTGTGTATGTGTGTGTGAGGGACAACGGTTATTGCATGGCCCAATGGAGATGCAATGGGTTTGTGTATCTGATAGCCCTAGCTGTTTGTGGTAAGTGTGTGTGTCTGCATATACACAGGTACAGCATGTGTCAGCCATATACAGGAGGTTGTGGGACAGTCACAGACCGTACCTGCCAGACTGTAGAGATTGCCATTACTGGCCATGGACACCCCTCCATGCATCCAACACTAACCCAGCCCTGCACCTGTCAATGTATACACATACAGTCCTGGGATCTGTACCATAACCTGTGGGTAAACGTGAGTCAGTAATGTTAACCTGAGTTGCATAGAAATGTCAGTTACTACATACGGATATGAGCCATACTCATCCTCCAAAGTAATAACCACTGCTGACTATTGCTGAGATGTGCATATGACCATTCAAAGGTGCTGTAGTAACATTGTTTCCAATGCCCCTTGTAATACCCAGCAACACAATAACCTGTCATTACAAAAGTATAACCCACGATCACTACAGCACACAGTATGCTTACTATCACAGAGCCATAGCAGATGTACATACATCCAAGGTGATCACGTACAGATAATGCAGCACATTCAAGAGTGATAATCTCAACATACATATCTATATACAATATATATATATATATATATATATATATATATATATATATATATATATATATACATACACACACACACACACACACACACACACACACACACACACACACACACACACACACACACACACACACACACACAGACAACACACGTGGCAGGGTTGGGGGCAGAACACAAACGTAACCACTGTACCACACAACAGCATTACGCAGTTACAGAACGCGCTACCATGATTAGTAGATCACAGCATTCACACAGGCATATATCTAGCCTGCAGACAGCAGCATCAAAGGCAAAGACACCGCATGGATGTTATGGAGAGTGAATACTGTAAAAGCAATGTACTGTTGTCATGCAGCTGGAAACACACACACGTGGCAGGGCTGGGAGTCAAACATACACCTAACTACCCTATCACACTACAGCATGACGCATTTACAGAACGCGCTACCAAGATTACTAAACACAGCAGTCCCAGAGGCATACTTCTAGGTGCGTGTCATCATCCACAAAGGCAAAGACGCAGGTAGGAAATATCTGTGGTGTGAGGTGTCTAAAAGCATGACTGAGTCCCCAGGCAGATGGAAGCATGCGTGCGCACGCACACAAACACACACACATACACACACACACTTGGCAGGGCTGGGAGTCGAACATACACCTAACTACCCTATCACACTACAGCATGACGCATTTACAGAATGCGCTACCAAGATTACTAAACACAGCAGTCCCAGAGGCATACTTCTAGGTGTGTGTCATCATCCACAAAGGCAAAGACCCAGGTAGGAAATATCTGTGGTGTGAGGTGTCTAAAAGCATGACTGAGTCCCCAGGCAGATGGAAGCATGCGTGCGCACGCACACAAACACACACACACACACACACACACACACACACACACACACACACACACACACACTTGGCAGGGCTGGGAGTCGAACATACACCTAACTACCCTATCACACTACAGCGTGACGCATTTACAGAATGCACTACCGAGATTACTGATTACAGCGGTCCCAGAGGCATACTTCTAGGTGCATGTCATCATCCGCAAAGACAAGGACGCCGACAGGGATTGTATAGAGAGTGATCAGTCTGAAAGCATACAGACATATTACTGTCCCATGGTAGAGGTAGACAAGCACATGGCAGTGGTGTGATCGGGGCAACTAAAGATTTACGGAGCACTACAACCACAATACATAGACACGGGACACACCACAGACAGTACACCCTTCAGTGTGTACTCGGTAGGCATCCATCGTGATGTTGAAAATGGACAGCTGTTGCCTGGATGACCACCATGGCTATACAGGATGTCAACGGCCATGCCCATGCACAGAGGGACATCACCGACACAAGGTGTCACTGACCATGGCCACACGCTTAGTAATACACGTCTGTTCGGACTGTACTGTGTGTCAATCTACACAACGGCGTACTGGGCATGCTCACACACTTAGCAGTTGCAAAGGGCCGTCTTGCATGCAGACAGAGTCCCAACATGCAAGGGCTCAGTTTGGACTGTCCTGTGTGTCTATCTACACAACAGCATACTGGGCATGCTCACACACTTAACAGTTGCAAAGGGCCGTCTTGCATGCAGACAGAGTCTCAACATGCAAGGGCTCAGTTTGGACTGTCCTGTGTGTCCATCTACACAACAGTGTACTGGGCATGCACACACACTTAGCAGTTGCAAAGGGCCATCTTGCATGTAGATTAAGTCTAAACACGAAGGGCACAGTAAGGTATAACTGTCCCCATGCACAGGGTGGGCCGTCTTGCATGCAGACGGAGTCTCAACATGGAAGGGCACAGTAAGGTATAACTGTCCCCACGCACAGGGCGGTCACACACATGCAGCTGCCATCACAGCTGTCACAGGTGCAGATCACAGACATACACACCGCAGTCCACACTGTAGCCTTCAAGACATCACCATGTCATTGGTGCAGCAATACACAGCCATACATTGCCATAACACCATGTGACACATGACCAGTGGACTGTACAGAGGTCTACAGCAACTGTGCAGAGTACACATGTACCGACAGGGGTCCAACAGGTGTTATGCATTGCAATGATACCACTATACATGACCAGGTTGCTCAAGACATACCAGGGGCCCCGGGTCTTACACAGCTGTGACAGATGAGTGTAGCTGTACACCAACGAACACACGTTTGGATATGTCATTCATGTGATTGCAGTGGATGTGTGCATGGACCACACACACAACACATATGTACATAGCATAGCCTTTGCTGTCCCCTGTGCAGAACAGTGGCCTAAGCAATCATACGCACGCAAATGGAAGGCGGGTCCATGTCTGTTGAATGCTCACAGTACAGGAGGTAGCAATGTTGACCAAGGACACAATACTCTGTACTAGTCACCCATGACACCTGTGATATCATACCACAGTCCATGTGTTATGTATGTCAATACACATGTCCACCAATAGCAATGCATACAAACATGGCTACAGGAGACACATGTAGGACCAACACACATGTACAATCTGTACTGTGCATGTAGCAACCATGCATGTGCAGTGGCTGATGTCCGTAACACAGCTGCACCTAACTACAACATGCAATCGCAATGCAGCTCCATCATTGACACCTGTATCTGGTGACATACAGACAGTACGGTTGGTTGTACATCATGTATGGAGGGATGTGTGTACATAAAGTGGTGATCCACCTGTGTAGATGTATGTGTGCCGGGGATGGCTCACAGGTGTGTCACACGCCATCCTACCATGCCATGTGCAAACAGTATGCTATGTCACTGTTACTTGACGGTGATGCCATAACGCATACAAAGCGGTCAGGTGTTACCAACTGTATGTCACATGACACATGTAACACTTACATCCTCCTGTGTGCATATAGCAGCACAATTGCCAGGCATAGCGTTGGTACACATAATGTGGACAATACCGCTGCATGTCTATCAAACGTCTCATCATAAGGCAGATGTATCATTCCCAGCACTGCCATGCGTGTCCACTTGTGTGACCACATATGCCACATATGGTGGGGATTATGTCCCATTTGTTACACATCCCTGTACACCGTTGTAGAGATCTGTACATACTGCAGTGTGGTAAGCATGAAGTCGGCAGGTGTGGTGCATCACACACATCGGCTATCCATATACACATATCTGATCACCACAGTGTTTGTGTGTATGTAGGTATGTATGTATGGCTGTCTGGTGCTTGGTGTGAGGGTGTATGCTACCGTACAGTCAAAAACAGGATTACTAACCCCTCATGATGACTAACCCCTCATGGTGATGCAATCTACTACCCTGTTGATGCCATTGGTCCCAGCCGTACTGGCTACCTGTGCATGTTCCTTGTCTGTGTCACGTCATGTGCGTGCAAAGTATTGCAAGGGTGATGACCACATAGGCAAGGGTCCACACCTCAACACTATGGGGTGTGCATTATAGTGGTGTAGACCCCATGAATGTGGCCATGTTCCTTTAATGTGACAGGGTATTACTGCTACACAGTGTGGCTTCATGCTATCAAGTGGCCTATAAAGTCATCATTGGCCAGACCGCTGTGTACAACCCCTGCACCATGTCAACATACATGTAATGATTCCTGGTATGTATGTCACGTCTCTGTCCACTGTAGCCTGTTCAACTGACCACATGCTTCAGGTGCAGTATATGTGCGGACATCTGTGTCATGTTAGACTTTCCAACAGTCAGGTTGAGGGTACATTTAGCATGCTGATATTGCCATACGTGCCTGTGAGTATCCCACAGTTACACATGGGGGACTGCAAACACTGCTACATGTAGACACATGCCAGAACACCATAGGAGGGAAACAGGGCATCATTACCAACATGTTGTTACTGTTGTAACCGAGACACATACTGTGAACATACCACAATGCATGCTGCACCCAGACTACATGGTATGACTGGTGCATGTCGACAGTACACAACCGATGTCACATACACATCCCTCAGTATTTACACACAATCAATGCAACATACACATCCCTCACTATGCATACACAAGTAATATTAGATACACCTCTCACTATTCTGTTCTCCCTGTGCATCAGACCATTTGAGCATATCCCTGCACTGATGGTGTGGATGACAGGGATGCAGCACAGGCTTCATCATATGCACAGGGTGATACTGTTTGCCAAGGGCATAGGCTGCACCAATGGATGACATCATGTGTGTGGGTAAGGGCCGGTGATTTGATTGGACATGTCTGTTCCGTATGCATGTAGGTGTTGTGGAGCCCTATAGTTGTGTTTGCTGTGTGCGTGTATGTGTGCACACAGTTCTGTCATTTGTGAGGCCTACACAAGGGTATAGCTCACTGTGACCAGCCACGGCCATGTGTCTTGTGCCTGCCAGGGGTTGCACGGGCACTACCAGGCAGAGGTACAGAATGGCTACTGTCTGACGACACATGGCCACTGGAACAGTGTCCCCGCCGGGAATGTCCCGGGCCACGTCCACGTGGCCTGCTGTGTCCTGGTGTGGACAGCGCAGCACCAGTTGCACTGTTACTGCTACCGGCACTATGGGAGCAGCTATGTGAGGTGGCACGCTCACGTTGACCTGCACTAGGTGGTGTAGCTGACCTACATCCACGTGGCCTATGCCTCACCCCTACCAGATGTTCCAGCACAGACAGCTCAGACTTGCCGATTGCCATGCCACGGTCAAGGATTCTGACCATGTCACCCAATCGCCTGTCCAGAACATTGGCAATCTGCTGTTGAGCACCTGCCAATGCCTGGATGTTGTTGTTTAGGGTATGGATAGCAGCCCTCTGCAGCCTCTGTCCTTCTCTGTTCTGCTGTTCGGCATGTGCCTGTGCCGCCATCACAGTCTGGAACATGCGTCTGGTAATTCCAGCTGCTGCGCTATGTCCTGCAGCTGCATGTCTGCCAGAGGTCCTCCTACGAGCAGCACCAGCCACATTCCTGTGTGGCACATCTGCAGTCAGTACACTGCCACCATTGTGTGGAGGCACACCTTCTGTAGCCACCACACGTTCCTGTTCAACGCTAACAGACGCTGACTGTCCTTCCTCTATGGCCACTGGTGATGCGGTATGTGTTGGCAGCTGAATTGTGTGCGGGGAAGAGGAAAACATAGCTGGGATGGCAACCGTTGGCACAGATTCAGCCCCTGACATCCCTGCCTGTACCTCATGCATATGTTCATCACTGCTAGCATCTGTGGGGACATTATCAGATGGATCGCAGGAGGGTAACGCACCTACATCACCTGTGAATGCAAAGACAGACTCTAAATTACAATAGACACACACACACACACACACACACACACACACACACACACACACACACCCGCACACACACACACACACACACACACACACACACACACACACACACACACACACACACACACACACACACACACACACACACACACACACACACACACACACACACACACACACACACACACACACACACACACACACTGACACACAGACACACACACACACACACACACACACACACACACACACACACACACACACACACACACACACACACACACACACACACACACACACACACACACACACACACACACACACACACACACACACACACACACACACACACACACACATACTGACACACCTTGCATGTGATATGACAGATGGCATGCAGCATGCTTGTGATACAGCTGACAGCATGCAGCTCAGACATCACTAGTGTTTGTAAGCATACCCCATGGAATGTGCACTACAACAGGCAGGTGTCATATCATTATCCATGCAATTCACACGATCATGGTAGTATGCATGCATGCCCGTGATACACCATGTGGACCAGAACAGGATAACAGTACACATCCCTGACGTGATGCTGACATGTAATCTGCTGACGTGTGCATTAACATGCATGCATGCCTGACACAATGGTGTCCTGCCACGGATCGCCTGTGTTGCACATGTGATAGACATGGGACAATGGCTAGTCGGACGTCATTCGCAGGTAAGGTTGTCGGCTATAGCATGTACGGGCTGGGTTTACTAGCTGTATATGACACCCATTATGCCATCATGAGGGGCATCAGTGACACATTACTGATCCAGATAGTTGATACTACATCTACTATACGGCCATCACACCATGTATGACAGGGATGATATGTGCAGCTATGCGGACAGGGCTGCATGGTATAGTGGGAGTATGTCACAGGTATGGCACAGGGATCTGTCCAGCATGTGGCCATCCTAGTCATAGGACGGTGGTTGTCCATGACGTATGTCTTTCAGATCAGGCTATGGACATGTAGCATGTTCATCAGCATAGTGTGGCATATGTCTGTATGCAAGGTGGATAGCATGCTGCATACTGGAGGTGAGTATTGTGGAGGCTGGTATCGGCCATCCACGCATGGGCCCTACCCCTGGTGGGTGATATGTGTTCCAATATTGGTCACACGGGTGCTGTGTATGCCTGTCCAATGATCTTCGTGCTCATGGATCCCATCCTGTCATGTCATGAGTACCTCAGATGACTACCTAAAGGGCCAGGGAGACGTCTCCAGCTCAGGGAGGTGTACTGCACAACACCATCCCTAACACAGTGTCCATAATGTTGACCACAGCCTAGGTGTTACTTAATGGGTACAGGGGTATTCCCCTAGTGGTGTCATTGCTGATATCATCCACCAGAATGTGCACATATGTCACACACCTCACACACACAGCCCATTCTGTATGTTGTTCACAACACTGTGACAACTATTGCCCATAGGTCATGGCCATTCACATCCTCACATACACAGATGGCTGACATTTGTCTGTGTGGTATGGGCTACAATGCAGGTGGGGTACAACACATTAACCCTGGTTTACTGTTGCTGAAACCGTGTGATATGCACATGTCCCTGTAGCACCTTTAGTAGTTGTGAGTCTGTCAACAGGCCACTAGTAGAACACTCCTGTGACATACAAAGGCGTTTGTAGTCAAACATCCGTACTGTCTTGTACATCTGTACTGCTAACATCTACATTGATAATGGTTCATGGACTTGCAGACCATACCCATCAGTGTTCAGATGCGGTGCCATCAATCATGACTGTCGTCAACACGTTTGGGTTGATATTATCCAACACCCTATCTGTATTGTATGGGCATGCTCGGCACTTGTTCAGAGATTTTTGACATGTTATGAGCTACTGCTTAGTTTAGCACCCATTTCACACCAGTCCTCACAGGTACATTGTCTGTCCATACATTTCCAGCTTGCTTACAGTACAACAGCTGTCGTGCACACATCACTCACATATCTCGTGAGACATGGTGGTTTATACGGCGTGTCCACCTGGCACGTACCACTTATATCCAGGCATGTCCAACTGGCAAATACCAGTGCTATTGCCTGTCACTATGATGACTATGTTGTACATGTGGCAATAGAGCTATTCTGATGTACACAGTCAATGCACACCTCCCAACATACAACAGTACAGCCTGTGGGGGATGTACATATGCAGCCCTGCTGGGGGTTATACTGTCACCAACCCTGACTGCACTTGACAGTCATGTGGGGATGTGCAATATTCGCAACACACCCCACTCATCACATAGTCCCACATGATCCCCACCACAGGCCACACATATGGAGACTCCTTGTACAGTACCCCTCCATACTCTGTGTGGGCACCAACAGCAGCCCACATTGCCAAACACAAACCCACCAACCTATAGCCCACAGACACGTGTGCCCATCACATACAGCCAATAGGGTGTCATAACATACACAGCACACCTGCCATAGGTGACTATCGGCAGTCACACTGCTGTTCCACTCAGCAGGCTACACAAGGCGATAGTCACTTACATCCTGCTGTCAGGTAACTGGTTCTGCAACATAATCTATGCACACATGCCACAACTCAGCAGGTATGATGTGACTGTCATTTTCCATGTTTGTGTGACTGAGGTTGTATCTCAGGGCACAGACTATGTGTGCAGGGACATGCAATAGCCCACCAGTGTTGTAGCCCTGATGGTATGGTGCGAGCCCTGGGGAGCATTTTGCGGTCATCCGGACCTGTTACCACTGTACAACAAGTGACTGTGTCACTCCCAACAGTTGTCCATGCTTCTGCTGTCATTCCACAGGTGTCTGGTATACGTCCACTTTGACAGACCTGGTCAAACAACATGATGCTGTGGCACAGTTGACCTGCACCTGTCAGCCCTGGGAGTATGGATCACATGTTGGACTCTTGCTGCTTTTATACTGCCTGTCTTGCACAGTGTCCAATAACAGTCACCACCAGAACGGGAACTGGCTAGCGAAACATGTGGTCATGTAACACAATGCTTGACATCATCCTCTGTGACGCACGTAGGCAAAGCACACCTGATACTGCACCACTTCAATATCTCTGCAGTGACTGAGACCTGCCTCTTGGCTCTGCAGAGCACACCTGCAATGACTGGTTATAGACAGACCGTACCTCTCAGGCACGTACCTGGACTGGCACACCCACGTCTGAGGTGTCCCCATATTCCACTATGTTGTACACACATCCCAGCTGGTTACTTAGCACAATGCATCACAGGTGCTCCACGTGCAACTAACTGTGTCTGGAACTGCTATTCACAGTATTACCAGCTGTGGATTCAACATACCCCACGGTTACCAGACCTCATTTCATGGTGTACTGGACAGTTGGGCTCATACTGCTGCTACTGATGTGAGACTGACAGTAACCTACACTTAACTGTGATAGCCGCACATGTACCGACACATTAGGCGTATGCTGTCCATGAGTCATAACCTCTGCTCGGCTGGTTCGACCCATACACACCACCTCCAAGACCAACAGTATCCTTGACATGGACACTACCAACATGTGACTGCTGTTCCACACCTGGGGTTATCCCCTCATTGGTGGAGTCCGAACATATGCTACTCACCCTTGTTAGCCATGTACCGGCACCACACACTTCATGGCATACACAGTAGATGAGTACTACAACACCTGCTACAGATGTCGTATGACAGCGGTACTTGACGTCATGACACACATGCAGTGGACAATGCACATACAAATGCTGAGACATACCCCAGTGCACTTCATTAGCATGTACACGACAATATGGATCATGCTATTCCACACAGAGCCATGATGGTACACACCAGACAACAGACACCACTCTGGGGGTGCGGTGCCATGGACATACTTTACAACAGGTGGGGGCTGTTGCACTGTGGTGTACATTCCCATGGGTGGGGTAACTAACTGGTCAGCCTCGGTAGGCCCACGAGGTCCATCATCACATACTCCGTAACTCGCTACGTACACATTACTGCAACACATTCTGAGATGTACCACAAGGCATTATGGTGGTATGTCAGTAGTTGTATGCGACACCCACATTTGCTCACACATACAACTGTCACTCTGGAACATGACAGTAACAGGTGATGTTGGCAACATGCTGTCTGATGGCTTCAATGCTAACATTACAACCTCTCACTCCCTAAAGGGCCACATTCCTTGCAAGAACATTGCGGTGTACCTGCGGTCACACCTACACAGTACTGACCTGCACTCTATATGTCCTAGGACACTGGCCCCTTGTCACCCTACAAAATCCCAGGCTGTGATGTCCACAGACCTCTGAATGACATGTCTCCCCACTGGGACACCATATTTAGTAATAGCCTTGTACCAGACTTTGTGGCCCCTGACTGGCACACAGCGACAGTTACACTCCACACAGGTGGCGCCACAATGCATGACTGGGACTATTGCCCTACACACCTCACTGGACTGTTCTGCACGGCTATAGGGCACATCATCATGGACATCATTCGCTGAGTCTTTGTTGTGCTCCGGTCCTTTGATGCCAGCTGAGTTGGTCTTGTTGGGGCCACAGCATGCCTCCTACACCTATTGAGCACCTTTCATACAGTCGTCAGAGTAGTTCATGATGACACGGGGGTCCACACAGCCTACATTGTCCTCTCACTGCCTTACAGCACCGTTCTCCATTCTGGTATTGACAACATACACATCCACCTGCACATCAAAACATATGTCTCAGGATATTATGTAACGTGGCTAATGGACAGGACACACACACACACACTGAGGGTGGCATACCATATCACATACTGCATTCCAGTTACACTTGGCATACCACAGTCCTCAGTCATGGGGCCCTCATGTTCGGTATATGCTTCCCTGAGGTACAGGCTACCACTGAGGGACTTCCCTACCTAGCTTTACAGACCACTGCATACCGAGCACCATTGTTGATCCACCAGCTGATACAGACCCCATCCATACGGGTGTCACTGTGATGGATACCTGATATGAACATCATGGCCTCAACCTGCATGACACTTGGTATGAACATCACCTTTGCAGTACACCATCCACCCACTGGTTATCACATAGGTGTTAGTCCCCTACATACATGTCGCATTCTACGTGCTCGTACTACACATGTATGTTGCACACACTCCTGTGATTACCACATTGCCACTGTGGCATGGATATCCTTCTACATGTCCACACTTGTCTGTACTGGGTGTGTAGCTGGTACATAGGCACCCATTGTACCTCTGAACACTGGACTTATACACACATCCATGGGTACAACACCCCACTTAGGGTGTACCTTACACAACAGCTACAGCTTTACATCACTCAACATTAAAACGCCATGACGTTTATTGAGCTACGACAGTTAAAGTTTGCGGCTGAAGTACAGACACCACACATGTACACATTTGTGGACTACATACTCAGGGGTGACCTCTGCTGCAAAGACAGGGCCCATGTCTGCAAATATGTTAATGGATATACTCCGCATACGCGACATACACAATAGCCACTGTGAGCATGATGCTCATGGATATGTACGCACACGCGACAGTGTGTGGGATGTGCTTGGGGGTTGCATTCCCAGACCGGACACTCACCATGCTTTGGGACAAGATTCCTATGTTCATCACACATGGACAGTCAGTAGCAGTGTTCATGTGATACCTCACTTGGTGGATGGTGGACACATGTACACCAGGGATCACTGCAGTGGCTGTACTGTGCAGAGATGCAGGTTACACATGGCTCTTCGGCTCACTGGACACTACCCTAGAGAGGTGCCACTGATGTGCACACTGTAGGTGTTGTTACACATAGACTTGCCAGACTGCATGGTACCCCACTATGAACCTGTGGAGCTATTACATGTCCTCTGTGCATGATTACTGGAATAGCCCTTCCATTTAGATTAGCTGTCATGCTATTAAAATGTCCCGTGACTACAGGCCATATGTATCCTGTTATTGTACACGCCATTCATGTTCTTCTTTGTCTGTCACATCTCTTCTGCTATTCTAGTATGGGAGTAATGTTTGCGTCCTTTGCAAATGCACAGAGTGGATTACATTATTTATTTCATCATAACTGTTTATACATAAATTAATTACATACTACTCACATCACTATATGATACCTTTGGTATGCATCATATGCCTGTTCTCCTGTGTAGCATATCTGACATATCAATCTACTGTACAATACATTACACATATGTTACATGGTATCCCATAATTCAAAGCATACTTGCACAGCGGGACCACCTTAGACATGTCATTGACGTTATATGCCCATACACATGCGTACTGTTACAGTATATCCACATATACTATCCCCTGCTATGGCATGTACTTGTTGGACATACCCTGCCACTGACGACGGGTCATATGACATTGTTCTGTTTAAAGCCGTCATGTTGCATCCCTTGTGGTGTCTGTGCTGTTTACCTTGTGGCCCACTGCTGGACACACAACATCTACAAGCGTTAGTACGATCAGCATGACATCACTACATAAATACCGTTTGCCACTTTATGCATGGCGGACACTTTTAATTACTGCAAACCAGGCTATGCATACACTGACATAACTTAATACGGAACATACTATACATACAGTTAGTGTTCTACATACCTTGATATCGTTCTGGTATTTCGTCTCTATCTCGCTCTTCTGCATCACTCTTTAAACTGTTTTACGGCATGAGCATAATGTTTCATATCTGGCAAGTCATCCTTATATACGTCGATACCTGCAACATGTGGTTTACTGCCGCCAACTGGTATTCCGGTGTGATTAATTACATGCACTTCAGCTGTGCAGCTACTCCATTTGCCAATTACACGGCAACAGTGGGGTATAATTGAATTCTCCAATTGGGCATTGGCCATTTGCCCTGCCTTCGGGGAGACGGCCTGTATTGTGTTTTGTTGTGTGTAATTGCAACTGCTATGTTTAGAGCCAAGTGTATTTTGGAGTCATGTCCCCCGTGGATTGTGTGTGACGGCTTGAGTATGTGGTTCTACCTGTGACTGTACCTGTCATCCCACCCGTCTGATAACGGACTATTGCAAACACCTGTAACATCACCATTTGTACCGTTATACGACGGATACAATTTTGCATGGCGCCTTTAAATGTGTCTCTCACAAGGTATGTTAACGGTTCAGCAGATGTAATTGACTAAGTGGATGTTTGTGCTGTGATTACGGTCTGTGTTGCTATTGTTTCCAGTGTGGGGGATGTAGTCAGGTGTACTTAGCATATACAGTTTTGTGGGGCTTGCATTTCTACGTAGTCCATATATATGTGTGTGGGCACCTTCTCTAATTACAGTGCTATCACTTAGTAGACGTCTGTTACGGGAATTTACTTTGGGCTGTTGTTAATTGGTTTCTATATGGTATGCAGGTGAGGTTGATACTTCCATACCTCCAGATGTACGGCGATATGTGCAGGGATATTTCTAAATGACTGCTATCCCATGTATGTCTGTCACAGATATTTGCAGTCATTGCAGTGGTGTTGGTGTCAGACCCTCTGTGGCATGGCTTGCCACCTTTTCATATGGCCATAGTTGGACACTTGTGGGTCACACAGTGGTGTTTACAGGCTGACATATAGCCACGGTTAGTACACAGGATAGCACATACTTTTATCCTCATTACATACCAATTGTTCTTGGACCTTGCCTACTTATCAGTTTGCATGTAACATTTCCATTTCTTACATACAGGCATGAGTATTTCCGGCAACTATTGCATAATATTTGGGACATACTAATGTCCTACACTCTCGGACAGTTGCCCTTTGTAATGTTTCATGTCAGGACACACCTGCCCAGGGAGGGGCTGTCCCCCCCAATGTGGGACAGGTGTTTACCGCATGCCTACGGCTAGCTATACCTGCACCTTCCGTAATCATCTACTTCCAAGTTGCCACCTACACACGATGCAGACACACACACACACACATTACAGTCACACGGAAACACACATGGCACCCTCAACACACACATACACAGGCTACATCACTCACAAACACAGTTGTACACGGTACCTACGTGGACCGCACCGCTGGCAGCGGTGATTACATGTCCTTACTATCATCATATTGCTCGCTGTTCTACTGTTCCAGTACTGTGTTCCTTCTGTCTTTCAGCCTTCTGGTTAGGCATGTTGGTGTGTGACACTTTCCATAGTTGGCGGTATCCTATTTATTTGTACCTCCAAGGTGTTTTGAATGTTGTTGACCTATCTATATATTTGCAGATGTCAGTGACTCCTTATATATCGACATATATCACACTATCGCCCTTTCTATCTGTATTATATATGTGTGTGTGTGTGTGTGTGTGTGTGTATATATATATATATATATATATATATATATATATATGTATATAAATACATATATTTATATATCATTGTGTATATATATATATATATATATATATATATATATATATATATATTTATATATACATATCTCGGACAGGGGTGGTGACAGGCACGCTATGCCTTTCATTGTGTGTTTGTCAGTGTATACTGTGTTTCCTGGATGCCGCACGTTTGTATCTGTACCTGTCACATTACACACCTGCCATAGGTTAAGATTACCTCCCGTCCCACTTTGCGAGGGACAGTCCCTCTTTGTGCTGGTGTGTCCTGCAAAATATTTGTGAACATAGCAAATGTCCTGTGACTTTGGGACAAACATATTCCCTATAGTTTATGTAACAGTTGCATAAAACACGTATTCTGTCTCTGACCCACCTACATGTTACAGGACATGGAACACGTACCTGCGACCATTACTAGAATAAGCATTTTATCTATGCATAACACTGACGTTCTGGTTTTCGTACTTGCCGGGTGTATGTGTCGGCCTGCAGACATCTGGCTTATGTCCCACATTGGTCATTTGAAATGTGGCAACCCTACCGTATGTACATCTTGGCTAGCAATAGTGTTGGGTGATTGTATACATGATTGCCTGTTCCACTCCTGGCAGTGGTCGTTTTACCCTTCAGAGCAGGCGCTATTTGTTCAGGGGTGACTAATGCTGGTTTCACCTGTTCTGTACATCATTGACCGTGATCTGCACAGTGGTCGGTGAAGCTTAGCCCTGTTTCGCGCATATCCATATAGTCGTATTTAGACATTGCTTACCAGCTGTGGGCAACGCTTATTCCTGCTAATGTGTGCTACATATATTCTGATGACCTGCATCCAGAATGCATTACCCGTGCTGTCGGGAGTACGTTACATCCCTTGTCGGATGTGGGACCGGAAACACGCACGACAGTCACTGCATGTACCACTTGGACATCTGGGGGTTGTACACGTATTATGTCATTTTGTATGTGAAGTACACTACAGCAGTTACTCCACACTAAACTCACATGGATAACTCCGTTAGTTTACTAATTGATGAGTCTAGTTTATGGTATGTCCATGTGATGTTTACTGGCTGTACTCCGGCATTGGGTATGTATATCACAATTAGCTACACCCGATAATGTGCTACATCTTTATACGACCGTGGATGCAGCATGCTGGGGTGATGAATACCTGTCATGGGTACATCCCCTGCTTTGACACAAAATCCATGATTACATTTTGTGGAGCCCCTCAGTAACACAGTGGGGAATCCGTGCTGATTGTGTGTAGGACAGTGCTTTCACACATGTGCTCCCGTGATTGCCTCTGCTCCAGTAAGTGACAGTTGCTTACTCGATGTTGTGGTGATGGGACTCACTGTTTGCCCCGTTTGGTGTTTTGCCTCTGACAATTGGGCGTGTACCTACCAATGTACCTGAGAACCTCTACACAGCACCGACAGATGCTGATAGGCACATCTACTGTTCAGGTGTTGACATTTCCGTGTTCCAATGGCTGTTGCGTGTACAATGTTTGAGGGCTGCCTATGTAGGATTCCACAGTGGGCCACCTATACATCACAATTTACAGGTGGTCATGTTTGTGTGCCATCCATTGTACCATGTGTGCAGGTGGAGAGTGGTGTCAGTCCGTGGAAACCTACACTGTCAGGGTATGTGCTATACGTTCCCTCTTTGCCAAGGTGTAGGCATATTGGGCATGCTCCATCTGCCTACTGGGGCTGGCACAGTGTGTCCATGGTCTGGATCCCTCTGTGCCTGTGTTGGCCTTGGCAATTGCGGTGGGCTGTGAGGCCCTCCCCCATTTTGACCCTGCCGCAGGTGTTTGCACAAGATCATATTATGTAGCATGGCACATACTATGAAGATGTGGATACACGTGCCTGGGGAGTACTGCAAGGCTCCACCAAATGTGTCCAAGCACCGGAACCATGATGTCAGCATCCCAAACACATGCTCTATGATGATTCTGGTTTGTGCGTGTGCCTCATTATGGCATTCTTGCACTGGTGTGTGTGCATTTCTGATGGGGGTCATCATCCATGGCTCCAGTGCATAGCCAGCATCCCCCAGAAGGTGGCCCTGTGGGATGTCCCCCCTGGCAAATACCTGATACAGCTGTGAGGCATGCCAGATATGGGAGTCGTGGTAGCTTCCAGGGCTGCCAGCACACACATCCATGATAATGCCCTGGGCATTGCACATGACCTGGCAGTTGATGGAGTGGAATCCCTTGCGGTTTATGTAGCGCCTACCATACTCACCGGGTGGTGACTTGATTTGTATGTGCATGCAGTCTATCACACCCAGTACCTCCGGGTAGTTTGCCACATGGTGGAAGTGATGAATATTGCTGGCCAACTCCTCCTGAGTTCGGGGGAAGTATATATGCTCATTGGCATGTGCTAACATGGCATCTAGGAACCGGTGTAGTACTAGGAGCAACAAAACACGTACAGTCTCAGGCACAAGAACGGCAGCAGCAGTTGTAAAAACCAAAATCTTTTATTAGAATAAAACTGTGGATGAGCGCTTTCGCGTATTACTACGCTTCTTCAGATCAAAGACTAGGGAACAAACCATCTTACTTAAACACATTCCAATTATTCAATTAATTCAAATTCTCCAATGGCGAATAGCCAAAAGGTAGGGTGGATCATCAATTGATTAATTGAAACACATCTTAGAGTTCTCCTTGAAAAACCGGTGTAGTACCCTGGATGCCGATGCCTGTGAGATCCCCATTATATCTCTAGTTGGCCTTTGAAAGGTACCTGTGGCTAGTATTCGCAAGCTTACACATACCTTCGTGTCCACTGGGATGGGTTCCCCTCTGTTGTTTCTGGTTCTCAGGCATGGTCGGCACAGCTCTACTATTTGCTGTAAGATGTCCCTGTCCACCCTGTAATGCTCTACTATCTCCAGATCATGTAGCCCCTGGTAGGTTACCCTTGGTCTGAACACTCTTCTCCTCCTCCGAGGCCTACGGTGGTTGTCAGCATCATCCTCCATAACACTGTCGGTCTGTAACACATGCTGATGAATCACAGCTATGGCAGCTCCCAACATGCACATTTTAAAAGTTCCCCATCTGTTTACACCTATGGTGCAGTGTTTGGGAATATGCAAGTGTGTGTTGGGTGCTTTCACACTTTATACTGTTTTGCTGTGAACACTGATGATGTCATAGGGTGCGTATGTATCATCATGGCTACAGGGTATCTTCTGTGTTTTATTAATGGAACCATTATTGTGCTGCCTTTGGTGATGCATTACATTTGGCTGCTGTGAATTACCTCCTGCCCTTCCATTTACATTTGTGCACGTTACACCTACCATTTGCTGGCATGCATCCAGCAGCCTGCTTTCCTTTGTACTTTCCTAGACCTGGCTTATCTTGCGTAATGTGTTGTATTGCCGGTCTACTGTGGGTTTGCTTTGCTCTGCTATGACAGTTCTCCTATCTTTGCATTCCAAGACCTCCCTTCCTTTCTTTGCAATCATATGCCTCCCCTATCCTGATTTGCAGGTTTCTGCATGCAGGCTTGTCTACTGCTGTCGATTGGCCGCCGTGAGTTGATTGGTGTTAATTGCTCATTAGTACGCCAATTACCCTGCTTCGGCATTTCCTTCTTTTCTTCCCTTGACCTTCCTGTTTATGCTATTGTTCGCGGCGTGTGCATCCGCTTACCGGGTTTTGGGCACGTTTCCATCCCAGTACACATGCGTTTTTGGGCACCATGTGTGCTCTCAGCTAAATGGTTCTATACCTTCCTCCCCACCCCTGTCCTGCAGCTTTGCTTAGCAATGGCCAGGCCAGATTTGCATTGCTCCAATGTGCTTACTGATACAGTGGCACACCCCTCTGCTGATGTCACGTATCACCTCTGATACACTCCTCGGTGTTATAGCACTGCACTGTCAGGTACATCCTTAATCCGGCGGGACGTTTGCGATTCAGTATTACCTGTCTCATTTGCATGCCATTGACTACTAATTCATAGTTACAGCATCAAACACTGTCGCGGGCCCTTGGCAACCCTTGCGTCTTGCTTGTGGTGTGCCATGCCTACCATTACATATTATGGTGAAATCCTGATTTGTCTTACATTGCGATTTTATGATATTTGTATATATTTTCTTTGTATTCCATTTTGCGCACACATGGCCTGCGGTTGTACTGTGCGTTACTGTGGACATGACATTTTTTTTAGGTGTTGTGCATCTTTTCTTGTGCCATTGGCTGTGTATCTAGCCATTGGCATATGTTAACTTTGTAATACATGAGTCTGGTCCGCTTCCATAACTCAGATGTTCTGTTTGGGAAAATGTAAACCGTGTTTTTTGGTTTACATTTCCATAGGCTTGCGCTATGCCTGCACCACTTCGTGAATCGCTGTATGTCTTCATTAGCATGGTGCGACACTGCGCATGGGGTGATTTGCATACCTATGCCAAGGGCTGCGTAGATCTGACGTACGCCGGTGGTGCACATGGAATTGGTTCGTACCTGAATCGCTCGGCGGACATATTTGGTGTTATCCCGCATACACTACGCCTGCGCCTGGCGCAAGCTTCATGAAGCCAAGGAATAGTATTTCTTGTATAAAACAAATAATTCTTAAGCTTACAACATGTGACAAAGCCTTACACATCTTGCATCATTTTGCTGAAATGAGTTTTCATACTGATCTAAAGCTCTGTGAATGCATTTACTTTATCATACTATCAACATGTATAATATTAGCATTGATTTTTACCAGAACTTAAAGTCAAACTGCACAGATAGTTGAAAATAAGGAGGGACCCAAGATACAGAGAAAGCAAAACAGTTTCCTATCTCTGCTTCATTTGAAGGAGACAACCAACCAACTGTTTGAGAAAAACATCATCTTCCAGTCAATCAGAATCATCAGAGAATCATTTATCTCACAAGAAGGATGGTCTGATGTGCTCAAAATCTTCCCCAGACATATAAGAAAAATAGTTTGACATAATATAAGAAGATTCATTCATATTATTCAATAGTGGGAGGTTACCATTTTAAGCTGCTTTGCATAAAGTTAAATTTAAATAATACTCAGGCTCAAATTCATTCCAGAAACCCCCCCTGTATCCCAGAATAATTGAAATGGCCTACATTCACAGTAAGTCATTATTAATACACAGTAGATGACACAGCAAGCTCTGCCATGGCATAGCCTGACCAATCGACTGGTTGGCTCCTCTCCTTTAATAATTAAATCAAACACACATACTGCCATGGAGGAAGGTCCTCTCCACAACCCTGTCTCACTACAAATGCAACTTGGTCCAGCTTCAATAAAGTATGTTATGTCAGTCAAAAACAACATTATAATATAACAAATTGAATATTTGCAATCACACATATTAAGTGACATGGAACAGAGATGACTTTCAAGTGGGCCATATGTATCCCATCTCCTTTGAACTTTTATTCCAACTGCCAAGGCCACTTTCTGCCTTTGCTATAGTCTATATTAAAAGATTAGAACGTTTTGTTATCCCACTGTCCTTCACTATAGTTTTATAACCTGAGTACTACTGTTTAATGAACCCTTTTTGCTTTACTCTTATGGGATGTCCTACCCTACATTTTCCTCAATGTAGAAGAATAGCTGCTTGACACTCATATTGTTTTATACACTGTAAAGCTTCCTATGAGTTTATAAAAGTTGTTAGACCATACAAAATCTTAAAAGCTCTTGGGTATAAAATTGTAGTCTTCAATTTTCTTGGCCATTGGTCATGCTTAGCCATTAACACCTGGGCTTGTTTATGCCTTGTGTGTATTGAGTAATCTTTTTTACCTCCATTTTTACTACTTTATGAGTTTTGCTAGGCTTCAAAGCAAGGAGAACACAGCCCTTTGATGCAAAATCTCTCAAATCTTCACAAAATGTGACAGGACTGCTTAATTGCAACTACTGTCCCCAGCTAAAAATGTGACTGCAACTCTCAGTTGTCATATGACTCTGCTATAAAATAGTCCAAGCTGCTGACTTTTTGCTCATAAAGGCCACATAGTACACCCCCCCCCCTTTGACTAGTGTACCAATCATATTTATATTTTTCTTTCAAGATCTGTCCTCTTAGACAGTCTGTTTCTCCTCCAGTCTTATTTTCCTATTAAAATGCCTCACTGTCTACTATGCGATTGTCCAGCATTTTTATCACGTTTCTTTCTCACTCTTCACTGTGTAGGCAACCAAGATTCCTAGCATTTCAGTGACTTCCAGTCATTCATTTTTTAAATTTCCTGTCAGTTTTACTAATGAATACCAAATATGCAAACTATTTTGTGCTTTCATCTATTAAATTCAAGTAGTTTAAAAACAAGCATTTTCATTTATAGTTATTGTATCTGGAAGTGAACAAGGAATCAAACCTCTCAGTACTACACCATTACTGGTACTGGAAGTTGTGCAGATAAATCACTTTGAATGCCTGTTTTGGATGAGATTTGGTCTGCTGTGGTTTTTAGGTATTTTGTGCACTACCAAGATGTGGTGCTGGGCAGTTTAGTACAGTAGCATTGGTAACCAGCAAGTGGGTATTATATCAAGAGTAACAGATATTGATTATATGAGCCATTAGATTAGTATGCTTCAGGAAATTGAGTTTGCCCATTAATGTACTAACAGTTATATGGCTCTAAGCTGCACTGTTAGCTAGGAAACACAGTGGTACTCCCTTGAGTCGGCTAATCTGCAGACTTGTTTTATTCTTCTGTGTAGGTACTCGCTGTTTATGAGAAGGCATAAGGTATAAAAAGGAGAAGATAGTGTACTGTTGATACCATGACATTTTCAGGTATTCATCTTTTTGATTTTTAAGAGTAAACTAGAGTACTTATATGAAACACTCATTTTGGTTTGCTTCTGTTATCACAAGACTGATGTGATTAGTTAAGGCGAATGAGGTACCCAGTCATACTCCTAAGCACTGGATTGTTTTTAAATGTTACAGAAACTGCTGTCATTGTCTTTGAACAGTAGCTTTTGTTGCTGTTGAATTAAGTTAATAAAATACCGAAGAGCGTGCCTTTTATTTTTATTACTGTAAGGAAAATCTCATTTGGGCACTATTTCCTTCTCACATATCTTTTCATCTGTTTTGTTGTAGGACGTCTTTAGTGAGATCATTACTCAGGACAATAATATTTGCAAATACTGATATATTTAGGTAGGCTAAGTCTAAAATAAGGTTTTAGTAGAGATGGAAAACAAAGGTGTGGTCGCATACTGATACTTGGGGTAGGTGTTTCTCAGAACGATGTGTTGGCATATTTTATGTACTTTAAGAATGGAAGTTCAGTCACTTAATTATTTTGACATCCAGGATCATGTATTAGGGGAAATTCTTGTTTCATGTAAGTGGCATAGTCGGATGTTATGGTTTATACTGTCAAAGGTTTAGTTTCCAGGCACATCCTTCATCTAAGCTGCATTTGGTTTGACTGCTAGTTGTCCATTGTCACTGTTTCCTGTGGAATCCCAAACATCATAAAATGGACTTAAGAACAATAATTGAACAGTACTTGCACTTTGACTCATTATATCTGACAGCTGAACAAGTTCAAAAAAATACAATAATAATCACCACATAGCAAAAAAAAGTGAGCTTTTCTGAAACTAGAGTACACCAACTTTGATCTGAAGTACCAATAGTATATTGTGAGTTATAAGTTCTTGCAGATTTTGATTTCTATACATTAGACACGTCACAGTTTCAAATAATTTGTTGTTTGCTAGAGTATGTTTCACAGATTCCATTCACTTTAGTTATTGCTCACTTCTAGGTCTGAGTACAATATGACCTCTTGTTATAGGTGAATTACCAGTATTGCATCAAGACAAATCTTGCAGTGCTATTCACCTTATAGATATCCAAAGATTTCAAACAAATTGAGGTATTTATTCCCAGAATATCATCACTGCTCTGCAATTCAAGTGATTCTGGTTGTGTGTGTGTTGGAATACTTTGTACCTAATATTTCTGTAACTTCAGTGAAGCATTAACCACAGAAACCTTTTCTTTTGCTTCTGACTGATCCATCAGCATTATTATTATTATGGAAAGCAGCTTTGTTTGCATTACAAATATAGAGTCTGACATCAGAAACAGTATTTGAATGATTATGTAGTGCACAAACTGAATTCCTAATCAAACATTTTTGATAGTTGCATATGCAGACAGTCTGGTCAGAGGATCATTATTTCTGTTTCAGTGATAATGAAAATAAATGGAAGGGTATACACCATGAAAATTAATAAAGGCACTGTAGATTCCAGGGCTGCATATTCTCACATTCAATACAGTTCAACAATGGGAAGGTCAGATAGCGACATTGTATTTACTCTTCAGTGTACCCGAGCATACATAGATAGATAGATAAGTATATGAATGTATGATACTGTTTTTTACAAGGCATTGTTTTCAAAACTTGTATTCATCATACTGTCTTAGTTTATATTGCAAAGGCAGCTATCACAATTACAATTTAAATCTGTCGAGACATAATCTTCCTAGGGCTTCTGATATTTAATTGTGTCATATTTCCTGAAAGAATATATAGGGATGTTTTCCAACACATGTCGTCAGACCTGTCAAATCAACTGATCTGTCATCTGCTGTGTTTGACAAAGTCCATAGCTGCTGACAGTCATAGCAAGTCACAGAAACAGTGGAGCCATCAGGGAATATCAGTGGCATTCATTTCTTTACTATCTGAGTGGAATACATAGAGTTACATTGTCACTTGGCTAAGCAGACGGTGCTTAGATTCCTTTCAAAGCACAGCTGCAGATATGAAGTACCATCCTCTGATTATTTGAAATGAAAGCAGAAGTCAGGTAGGGATTATCCACATACTCTACATTCTGCAAACAGGCCAGTTTCCACTTAAGTGATAGGAAACAGTGCACCTTTTTTAACTTAAATAATGAACACAACTTTGTTCACCACATTTGAAACCAAACTGTGTTATTTTGGCAGGAACTGGCGTTTTATTTTGCATCTTGATGTATTTGGCTGTGTTTTATTTATGAAGTGTTTGAATTTGTTATCTGAAACCAGTGTGTGAACAGTCCTTGAAATGTAGATGCAAGGAACATTTGTTTAACAGCATACAGCAACTTATCTGAGCTACATATAGTAATTTTAATGTTCAGTTTGTTAAAATATTTTCATTCCTGTAACTGGCAGTTACTGTGATTTGATTCGGAAAACAAAGAGCCTCATTTTTTACTGATGTTTTCTGCTGAACTAATGTTGCTTCACTATAATGTAATGTAAAATAGCCTTAAAGACATGGATGCTGTACAAATATATAATGTTCTTTTTATTCTTCATTTCTTCTCTACCCTATTGCTTTTTATAATTATTTTTCATTTGTTATTAGTTATTTTGTATTTAATTTCCAGTATTATCTAACTGGCAAATAGTATCCCTTTTCTATGGTGGCCTGGAAAGATACTCTTCAGGAAGGTTATTATGTAAAGAAATAACTGTTGAAAATACTGTTTACAAGCAATATATTACACTGATACAAAACAAATATATTACACCCAAGTTATACCACAAAATGAAATTAAAAAATATGAAACACTGTTATGGTTTATATAAATTTTGCTAAGAACAGAGATGCTTATGGCATGAAATGTAGTATTTAGTAGTAAAGTATAGTATTAGGGAGATGAAGAGAGGTGTTTTATAAATCAGGGAGAATTCTTCTTTCAGCTTTTCCCAGTTAGGGGTTGGCACAGCGGATCACCTGTCCGCTCATGATTGGCAGTGGAGTTTTACGGTGTCGAGTTGCCAGACCGGCGCCCAACCTTCCACAGAAGGCACACACACATGCACACACTCACACCTAGGGCCAATTTAGAGTGTCCAATCCACCTACAGCATGTCTTTGGGATGTGGGAGGAAACCGGAGCACCCGGAGGAAACCCATGCAACCACAGGGAGGACATGCAGACTCCGCACAGAAGGCACCCCAGCCAAGGATTGAATTGGCGAACCTCTTGCTGTGAGGCGGCAATGTTAACCAGTGCACCACCACGGCCACCCTAATAAAAAGGAAAATACTTAACATAAGGATAGTTTAGAGTAGTAGAGCGGAAAGTTAATATGTTAGGAAGGTAATGGGGTAGTTTAAAAGTAGTGTAGAAGATGTAGTAAACAAAAATGTTTAGTAAAGAATAGAGCAGAGATAAAGTCATGAATGTTGACATGATATAGTACTTAGAGATTCCATATTCAACTAGATCTTGACCTATGTTGAGTTAGAATATCATATATATATATATATATATATATATATATATATATATATATATATATATTTGCTATTGTGACGTTCTCTCTACCCTGGACCAGTAATCAAGGAGCCTCAATCCTCACCACTAACACCAGTGAGGGGAGTCTCATATAGGAGGAAAGGATAACAAATACACATAGTAAAGTGCAATTTCCCTTAAGAGAACACAGAGATCACAGTCATTCTGGGGCTAGTCGCTCCCTTGCTCCCTTGCTCTCCAGGTCCCCAATAAGACTCCCCACTGGCACAGCTATATGGTCCAGATCTCAGCCTAGTGGGCAAGCTAAAACTTCCAGCACCCTCTCTGTTTAACCAGTGCTTCATGCCCCTGCCAAGTAGCTGTGACACACACACACACACACACACACACACACACACACACACACACACACACACACACACACACACACACACACACACACACACACACACACACACACACACACACACACACACACTTTGAGAAAAGTTTATACAACCACACAGACACTCCTAGGGAAGGCTGGCACAGGTTCTCCAGCTGTGCCCCTTTTGCCCAGACTATAAGGTAGTACCAGCTGCCACCACCCACTAATATTTATCAGCTACTCAAAGGCCCTTAAAAGGGTGTCCAATTATTACTGTGCAATATTATTATCCAATTGGTAGTATAGCCCAGGGCTAAAGCTATTAGACTGGCTTTGTACAATTTTACCAAAGGCATGCAAGTACTCTAAAGAACTTAAATTATCTCTTCAAAAACAGCCACAGTTGAAAGGTTTTTAAAATATTTAATAACAAATAATCAAAACACAAGACAATACTTTTTACTACACAGTGCTAGTCAAGTGTTCAGAATAATTCAGTAGTACAGTTCTGACAGCACAGAAAAACACTTAGTCTAAACTTTCTAGTTTCTAGCTATTTCTAAGAGAAAACACAAATCTAAGATAAACTTACATATAGAGCAAGACAGTGCTGGTGAGTTGGATGGTCAAGACAAAAATGCTTAATGCTCTCTGATTCTCTCTGTTTTTTAAAATCACATTCCTGGTTCACATTACATCATTCTTCACACTTCCCTGGGTTCCCAGGCTAACAGAAACTACATTTACATTCTTCACCTCTGGGCAGAAACCAGAGCAATAAAGGACATTTATGAATGCAAATTCTGGCCATTAACTCTGGCCTCAAAAAATTGGCAGAATGCCTCATTCTAGACTTACTGACTTCGAGTGTTAACATCAAAGGGTCACAACATGCTTTACTTGGTCAGTAGAGTGCACTGTTGTTACATTATTTTCCAGTTCCACATGTAACACTATTTTTACCATTTAAGACAACAAGCCTGTAGCTTACAGTAATATTTACAGATGACAGAATTATCTCCAAAATTCTATCTGGCTAGGCTGGCAGCCTTCACCCATCTTCATCCAATCTTCACAACAATTATAAAGTAAATGGATACTTCAGGTAAACATAAAGTAAAGACCAACAGAAATGCAGCTGTACCCAAATTATGACAAATACTATGACTCCAAAGAAATTATATGACAAGCAGAAAATTTGCTAAAGTGTTGTGGTATGATCTGGTAATGTGATACAGAAAAACCTACAGTATTAGAATGTAGTTTACTAGACTAAGATGGGCTAGCTATGACTTCCTGTTTGAACTGTTATCTGAGACGGTATGCTTCTCGTTCATGTTAATGTAAGTAGACCATCTAAAAACCAGATATTCATATCAGAAATGCATGAAAACACAAAACAGAAGCAGAAGTGAGTGTGTTGTCATATGCTGCTGTTTTGGGACCTAATACTTATCTCTTTATTCCAGCACTGGCTTTGCTGGTTTATTTTTCTATCTCTGTTTAAGACATGCCTCAATGTCTGAGCCAAGTGTATGAAACTAAAATTTCTGTGACCGGATTACTGAAAAAAAAGAAGAAAAAAAATGAAACTTGATAGGGAAAGCAATCTCTAACCTGCAGTCCAAATAAATTCTTGGTGTCTTCCCAATCTGTTATGTTTCCTTCTCTAGTTATTTGCTCCCAGTACCTTGATTCCTTTGCCAGTTTTCTCCGATAAATTCTAGCCCCCTCTTTCCTATTGCCTATATCCCTAATTTCATCTCCTTTCGGCAGAATCTCCTTTCTGCACTCCCCTGTTGGCTTTGTTCTTAGAATACTACCTTATTAATATCAGAGTATAGGCAAACAGAAAGAAATAGTGGGGACTAAATGAAGACCAGCACTGGTACAGTTTTTAATAGAATCTAGAACAGAAGCTGCTGGTAAAAAAAGGAATAATTAGTAGAGTATATAAAATATTGCACGATAACTATAAGAATCAATCAGAGGAGGTTAGAAAGGATTGGGAAGCGAGACTGAATAAGCAATTCACAAAGAAACAATGGGGAGTTTTATATATGTCTCTGAAATATGCAACAAAATCTAGAAGATTTTGGATTTTTGCCTGGAAATGTTTACACGGGTATTTTTATACCCCAAATAGACTCCAGAGAATTTTTCCTAAGGTAGACAGCAAATGTTGGACGTGTGATGGGGAAGAAAGAGATAATGGGGAACATATTTTCTGGAAGTGTAACGAGTTAGTAGACTTAGTAGATGAGTTGGTAGACTTTAAAAATTCCATGTAGACTACTCTATCAGAGATACTGGGTGAGCAAATTAGTCTATCTAGGGAAATTATTTTTCTGAGTTATGATACAGAATCAGAATTGCCTAGACATAGTAAGGCCTTGCTGAGTCTAGTTATGTTGGCTGCTAAAACACAATTACTAGAAAATGGAAATCAAAGTCTAAACCAACTATACTAGAAGTACTGAATATAGTAACAGAGATAACACAACTGGAATTGGGATCTTTAGAAAAGGGTAGGAGTAAACTGCATAGGGAAAAAATGGGAATTGTGGGAACAATACATACAAGGGGAATGAGGTTTAAAAGAAGGCAGGATTTGAATGACCTATGTAATGTTTGACTGACAATGTTTGGGTAGATTATAAATGATGTAGAACATTTGCAACTAAAATGATGTCAATATGGTTATGATGTATAATTCTTGCAACTAAGATTATGTCAATACGGTTTATTTTCATTTATATAAGTGTATGATTCCTATGTCATAAGAGATAATTTAATAAAGAGGTTTCATGTTTAAAAAAAATGAAAATGAAACTGAGCATATGGTGAAAGTGTGGTCAGAACATTTTCACTGTGGACTACAAAGAAATGCAATTAACCGTGTGTACTAGCACAGCCATGGGAAAAATAACCCTCAACTGTCTAGAATGTTGTAGAATGTCCAGAATTTTACCCAAAAGTAGTCTGTACCTCTTAAAATGTGTGGTTCTTTGTCTGATCATTAAGGATTGATGTTACTAAATACTGATGCTTTATTTCAGACATTATCCTTCAGATAATGCACATACAATATGATGTAAAACCTGTTATTCTAGCAACTTTCTATGTTTATAAGAGCAATATGTAAAATTCTGTCTCTGATTTGGGATCTTTGTCCCTCATTATTTTTAGTTTTATCCAGAATTATTGAACTAAAAGACTAAGGGATGTGATGGGAAATGTTAAATTTTGCTTAGACATTTTCATCAGGCATGCAGTAAGCATGCATTCTCAGAAGCAAATCAGAAACTTTAATTTACTGCAATGACAATGACGTGGGTGATATGCTAAGAGAATAGAGCCTTAGAGAAGGCAAAAGGTAACAATATACAACAGTAAAATACTTCTGAAAAGTTCTCTATTCTACAAAGTATCTAAATTTCCAGATGGCAAAATTCAAACAAAAAGGGCAGCTATCTAAACAAACAGCTGATTCCTTTGTGACTGAGTTGTATGTACTGGCTGAAAATTGCAAGTATAGTCCATGCTATAATGAACTGGGTTGTGTGTACTGGCTGAAAATTGCAAGTATAGTACATGCTATAATGAACTGAGCCATGATAAGGTAATGTTTGGAGTAAGAGGCACTGTATTGTCAAAAATGCAGACAAACAAAGCTCTGACTCTGGAAAAAAAGCAGAAGATATGGCAAGGCATCAAAGATACACAGAAGGCAGCAAACACACCTGAGGCAATTTGCTGAGACAAAAACTGCTACAACAATCAGTTCTATTACTACTAAAGCCAAAAAGCAGAAACACATGAAACAAAATAATGGCAGATGGTCTAAGAAAGCTGTGTCAGCAGCAAAGAGGCAGTCATCATAGCAGTTGGCCTACAGGTGTGAGACGTCAGGCCACCTGAAATGGCATTGCCCAGCCAAACATTTTGTATGTCTGCATAGGGTAAGAAAGGGCATTCCAAAACAGCCTGTTAAACAGCCAGGGAGTTGCACATTATGAACACATAGAGGACCGGTTTCTTGGAACAGTGAATGCAAGGATAGAACCATGGACTGTGAAGCTTTTTATCTGAGGTCACAAAGTAAAATTCAAGACCTGTAAACATGCTGATGTCATCCTGCATCACTTTTATAATAATAGTGGAGGACAGAACTGTCCATGTATGCTCACTAAAGTTAAACAAATACTGTTTGGTTCTGGAGAAGTACTCTTCTAGAGGTAATCTTTTCAAGTTCCAATTCAGGATAATGTTTATGTAGTCAACAACCTCTATACTACTTTACTGAGTAAGCCAGCCATAGCAAATCTGAGACTACTATCCTATCTGGACAGAATAGGTGCCAAAATAAGAAGGGGACATATGACTGTGTCGAGGTTAGGAATGATGCAGCAGCCATTCATTATTGGACTTATGACAAGCTTGAAACCCAAGAAAGTTATTTTCCTGTGCCACTGTCGAGCAGAGACACAGAAGTGATCCCCGGGGTGTATTTCTTATTTCCCATCCACTGATCAAGATTTTTCTTGAAGAGTGCTAATGAACCCAGTACTGCTGACTTGGGAGGTATTACCTTTACAGTCCATGATTTTTTGTATTACAAATATAGTGACATCAGTAAGAATAACCTTATGCTAGATAACTACTTAGATAATTAAGATAATAAAATTATTTAATTTAATAATATATTTCTCATTTTAAACAATATCAAATATAAGTACACATGAGTAAATCATACCAGAATTGTTGCTGGTTCAACCAGCACCATTTGCAGGTACTATGAACTACTGCCCCCCCCCCCCCCGAAAGCATTTCACTGTAATAAGCCGTAGCCTGTTTCAGAGTATGGGAAGTCCCTGGGACAGGAATCTATCCCTCCAGCATGTTCTGTTTATTGTGGTGACAAGGATTAGGTCCCTAGAGCATGTAGCTCAGAGGGATTGGGATTTCTTTAGGTGTAGCATGTCCAACAGCTCTGGGTTTGACATAGCTTTATATGTTAGGCAGAGATCACCTCAGAGTAGGCGATATGCCATGGAGTAAAGCTGGAGTTTTTTGAGACAGTCAGTGTAGGGCATCTGTTTGAGGCCAGTAATCCTCTTTGTGAGGTACTTCTGTGGCCTTTCCAGTTGCTGCAGATGTCTTGTGAGGTACATTCCAAAAGGGGCATTCTACTCTATAATAGGTCTAATGAGTGTCGAGTAGAGGGGAACAGTGACCTCTTTTTTCTTGGATGAGAACCCTTTTATGATGAGGTGTGCCATGTAGAAGGGCTTACTGACTACTGTGGCAATGTGACTATCAAAGGACAGACTACTGTCCACTTGGGTCCCAAGGTGTCTTATCACACATTCGGTGTTAAGTAGACTGCTGTCTATGTAGTAGTTCATGGGTACAGAGTTTTTACCAAAGGGGATGACAATGCACTTTTTGGCATTGAGCTTGAGGCCATGGCTCTGACACCAGGCATCTGTCTCAGTGAGGCCCTTCTGTAGGATTTCCACATCATTTGAGGACTCGACTATGGCTCCTAGTTTGCAGTCATCTGTGAACTTCATTAGCCAGAGGCCTTCTGTGTTAGCCTGTACTTCAGAGAAGTAGATACCAAACAGGAGAGGTCCCATGACTGAACCCTGTGGTACTCCACTTGTCACTGGTTTGAGGTCAGATTTGGAGTGTGCAACTTTTACAGTATGAGTTTTGTCAGTGAGCCAGTTGGCAACCCATCTTGTGATGTAGGGATTTATACCTAGTTTAGTGGGTGTAGCTATAATTCCAGAATAGGGGAATGGTGTCAAAAGCCTTGGTGAGGTCAAGATAGGCTGTGTGAACCACCTTACTCTCATTTACGGCTTTGGTGACTGCCTCAAAGAAGTCGATCAGGCTCACGAGGCATGATCTGCCTTTCACAAACCCAAACTGCGTGGGATCCAGAGTTTGGAGGTTACCAATATCTTTGTTTATGAGTTCCATGATGACACGTTCCATGGCCTTGCAGACCAGGCTTGTCAGGCTAATAGGGCGATAGTTCCCGGGATCAGTGGTGGCTCCCCCTTTGTGGAGTGGGATAACTGTTGCTATACACCATTCAGTGGGCACAAAGCCTGATGTGAGACTATGATTGAATGTGGTGCTTAGGGGGGAGCCAGTTTGTTCTGAAGTTCGTGTAAAATGCATCCTTGGATGTTGTACAGTCCCATGGATGCTGTGTTTTTGGCTTTAGAGAGTGCAGCTTTTACCTTCATAGTTGTGATTACAGGGACTCAGCATTCTCCCTGTATAGATATGGGCCCTTTAGGGGGTGGGGGAGTAAAGTTAGCACTGAACCTATCTGCCTGGATGTTGGCAATATCAGTTGGTTTTGTAATTTTCATGCCGTTGTGCTGTAACTCAGAGCTGATCTGGGTGTTGCCATTGAGATTCTTGACATAGCTATAGAATGCTTTGTGGTTGTCCTTAGAATCAGTGGCAATTTTGTGTTTGTAACTAACTTTGAAGGATCTTATAAGGGATCTCAGCTTCTTACTGAGGCTGACCAGGAGCTCCTCCACTCATGGGATTTTACTCTCTTTTGCAACAATTTCGTCCTTCTGTTGTACAGTTTGTTTATAGCAGGGGACCACCAGATTGGCTTCCTTTTTTTGGAGGATAGTGTCTTGGTTCTGTTTGGGATAGCATGATCCATGCACTCGTGTAAGTGCTTATAGAGTGCATTTGTGTAGGATTCAGCAGTCATAACTGTATTGCCCAACTGCATGGGTGTCATGAAGTTCACCACTTCTGTCTTAAGAAGCATGAAGTTGGCATTGGAGAAATTTTTTACTGTGGTTTTCTCAATGGGGGGGGGGGTGAAGGTGGGATGTGGATATCAAGGGTGATTAGCTTATGGTCGGATCGGACCAACGAGGAGTCAACTTCAGGTGTGGAACACCGATCACTCATGTTGGTAATGACTAGGTCTAGGATATTGTTGCCCCTGGTGGGGGTGTGGATAAGTTGATCCAGGGCATTGGAGTTTATGAATTCCAGAAAGCGTTGTGTGAAGGAGTTGGTACATGAGTAGTTTTCCCAGTTAATGGTGGGGTAGTTGCAATCGCCCATTATTAGGGTGTTTGGTTGAACCCTAATATTTTCCAGTACATAAAGAAGAGTGGGAATCATGGGGCATGGTGGGGGACCTGTAGCAAGCTACAATTTGGATTGCAGTTTTGCCCAGAGTTAGTTGTACTTGGACAACCTCAGATGCGTTATGCTGAGCAACTAGCCTGGAGGTGTGGATATCCTTAATGAATATGGACACACCTTCACCTTTGGTGTTGTGGATCAGGTTAAATGGCCAAAAAGTGTGGTATGAGTTATAGCCTGGTATTGCAGGGGTACTCTCTGGAGCCTTGAGCCAGATCTCAGTCACTGCACAGATATCGATGTTCTCCATTTTAAGGAGTGGGTCGAGTGAGTGCATTTTGAGATTTAGACTTCTAGAATTGAGTAGCATTACCCTCAGTTTTTGCTTGCCTGTTCCTGTTATGGTGGTGAATTTGTCATTTGAACCTTGCCTAAAAAAGGCACTATAGGGGCAGCAAGAGCCTTAGCCAGTATCCAGAATCCCAGGGGCGACAGGTGCAGGCCATCTCTGGCAAAGCATCGTGGTCTGTCGACCATGTCATACCAAGCAGACAGATACTGGATCCCCTTAGAAGGACACCAGAAGCTTAGCCAATTGTTAAAGTCAATCATTTTGTCCTTGTACTTGCGGTATCATTCTGGGCGATGGCAGAATGCTACTTAGGGCTAGGGTCATAACTGCCTGGGCTACAAGATCGGAGAGCTCTTCTATGTCTCTTTACATGTAGTCCAGGGAGGTATGTCTCAGGTCATTCACACCAACATGGACAATGACAGAGTCATATTTGTACTTGTTGTGGAGTGGCCTGAGTGCGTGGTTTATGTGGCGGATCCTGGCACCTGACAGGCAGCTGACAGTAATCTTCTCTTTGTTTAGCCTGGTGAGTGGGACATCATTGTGCTTGACTATAGAGTCACCTATGACTAGTGTGTTGGATACGTTGTTTTGCCATATTGGCTAGGGTTGAGTGACACACTGAGTCTGTGGGCTATGTATCATTTGGGTTGTGTTGGGGGGTGGAAGCTGCTTGCGTTTATGCTTTGGAGGTCTCTGTTACTTGGGCAGATTATTACTGAGAGCCTCTGTGAATGTTTTTGTGTTTCTATGTGTGGATTTTGGTGGTGTAGATTTAGTGAGACTATGTGATAAGTGTGGTGTGGTGCAAGTGTTTACCTTCTCCTCTTGAATGTCAAGTTCAGTCTGAGTTGGAGAGAGCTTTACCTCCATTTTGGCTAGATAAGTGCATCTCTCACAGGTTGTAGTGTTGGGTGGTAGGAGGAGAGGGTTGTCTGTGTACATGAGGCAATTTCTACATTGCCCCAAGATGCCCAGATTCATCAGATAGACAGGAGAGAACACTGGGAGCTGACCCTTGGACATTCTTGAATAAAAAAATATTTTCCTCTAGATAAGTGAAGAAAGTGAATACAAGAGCTGTTTTTCTCTAAGCAAGTGAGGAAAGTAAGTGCAACAACTGTTTTCCTTTAGGTAATCAGGAAGGTTGCATGATATAGAATTTAGTAGCTTATTTAGTGCTTACAACACGTTCTGAACAAGTGCTGAGCACGAGTAAGCAAATTCAAGTGGTAAAACTAAGAATCTGTATCTACACTAGACTAGTTACAGGAAAGGAAACAAGTGCAAATGTGGGCTTTCAAATCAGAAAGTAGAAAGAGATGGAAAAGATTGCCCAGACAGCAAATAACTACAATTTCTGGGCCAGAACCACTCCTTATGTGGTAGACAGGTTACCTAGTGCTTACCACTCCCACTGACAAGCTAGAAGGCTTCCCTCCAACACAGAAAGGCTTGGCGGGGCTCAGACATACAGTCCTGGATACAGCAAATCTGTATCTGGACTACACTACTTACAGGAAAGGTAGGAAACAGGCTTACATTTTTTTTAATACTCTGATATCAGTTATTGATAGGGAAGGCAGTCTTTAGCCTGAAGTTCAAAAGTCTTTTTTGGCCTGTTCCTAATCTATACCTTTACTTTTATAGTTATTTGCTTACAATAACTCATTTCCTTTCCCAGCTTTCTCCAGTAAATTCCAACCCCTCTTGCCTATTCTTTGCACCCCTAATTGTAGTCATTCATACCAACAAAATCTCCTCTCTCCATTCTTGTGTTGGCTTAGTTCTTAGAATACTTTCTGCTTCTGAATGAATATAATATTTTTTTTAATTTCTTCAAGTCTTTTGAGTTTCTAATACCATGATGGGAATGGACCTCATTCCTAAGTCAAAGTATGATTAAAGTTCATAAAATTAGTATTGTTTCAGTCTTTGATGTCAGCCAGTAGTGCAGTTCGCAGCACCCACAATCTGCCAAGTAAAGACTCCTTCTGCAGTTCGTATGCAGTTACATGTATTGGTAACACATCTAAATAAGATTGTAAATTCTTTTTTATAAGACCTTTTGCTCCTGCTACTATTGGAACCGTCTGGGTATCTTTCTATCACACTGCTCTCATTTCTGCCTGCAGATCCAGATATTTTATAACTTTGTGTCTCTCCGTGCGCAAGACACGGTAGTCACGGGGTGTGGCAATTTCATTTATCTGTGCTACTCTTGTCTTCTTTTCTTGGACTACTATATCCAAGTTTCCAGCATCTATCTTTTGAACTGTTGGTAATAGATGATCCCATGTGATGTAGATGTCTTCATTTTCTATGATGCTTTGAGACTCATGTTTCCAGTATTTTTTGGCCACTTCAATACCATAATGTTTGCACAATCCCCAGTGAAACAGTCTTGCCATGTTATTATGTATTTCAGTATACAGTCGTTCTGCCATTAGAATGTTACAAGCAGCAATGAGGTGTGCAACTGTTTCAAATTCGGTTTTACAAAGCCTACATTTCTTTGTTTCTCTCACATGTTCAATGGACTTATAAACCAGCATTTACTCAGCCCACTATCTTGGACCGCCAATATTAACCTTTAATTTCTTGGTTTGAATTCTCCTCTCCTTAATCATTCCTGTGTTCATTCCTGATCAACATGAGGTTCTCCCAGAAGTTTTCTATACTTGCAACTATATTTATGCTTTTTCCACATTTCTTGCCTTCTCATCTGATACTTCACCTTATATTCCTTCTTTTGTTTTTTTGGTACATTCTGTTGCTGCCTGATTTTTAGCTACTTCTGGTTTGATTTCCATTCCTGCTTGATGCCAATAAGCTTCTGCTAGATTAAGCAGAGAAGTCATTTTAGATTTATTCTCTTCATGTTTCAAAACTTTCACTGTGTTTGGGTCTTGTGAGGTTAGCAGATATGTATGGAGTCCCACAATTGCAGATCTATACATATAATCAATTTCATTGAGGCTCATCCCTCCTTCAGAACAGGGAATATATAATCTTGGTATGCACTGATTTTTATAAATCATTTGGTGAGCATGAAGCATTCTTCTTGTTTTCCTATCTAATCTGTCCAACATGTTTTGGGGCCAGTCAGTCACTCCAAAACTGTACGTTAGGACAGGAAGAGCAAATTGGTTTATAGCTTGGATTTTGTTCCTAGATGTCAGTGCTGCTTTCAGGATTAATTTAAGTCTTCTGAAGTATTCCTTACTAAGTTTTATTCACATTTGTTCATGTTTGATTGTTGATTCTTCATCAGTTCTCAAATATTTATACACTCCTTCTTACTCAAGTTCTTTTATATCACATTGTTTTCCCAGACTGGTGTTTTCTTGGTGCTGCAGTTTTCCTGCTTTAAAGGTTGCTTTTGCACATTTATCAAGACCAAATGCCATTCTTATATCATCTAAAAAAGTTTTGACAACTTGCAATTGCAGCTCCTCATCTGATGCGCTATACAGTTTTTTACATTACTGACAAAGAGATTGTGAGAAGTCTTTACACTTTGTTGTTTTCTAGGAGCCAGATTATAGCCATGGCCTAAACTGTCGAGTAAACAGCTTAATGGATTAAGGGCAAGGCAGAATAGTAACAGTGACAGAGAGTCACACTGGAATATCTCCCTTTTGAATTTTTATCCCAGGGATAACAATTTGTCCTTTATCATGACTTAATTGCAAAGTGGTCTGCCACTGTTTCATAGTCACTGTAATGTAGTCAGTCAGTATGGGGTGTATCTTATACATTTTTAAGCACTCTTTTATCCATGAATGAGGGATACTGTGAAAATGCTTTTTTGTAGTCAATCCATGCCATACTTAGGTTCTTCCTTTTTTTACAGTTCTCCACTATGACTTTATTTAACAACAAATGATCCTTGGTTCCATATGACTTTCTTTTATTGTCCTTTTGTTCTACTGCCATAATTGAGTTTTCTTCTACGTGACTATAAGCTCTGTTGGCATCAATTCCCATGTATAGTTTATACATCGTCGGAAGGCAAGTTATTAGTCTATAATTTTTAGGATAGCTTGCAGGTTCACTCTTAAGTAGGAGCATTGTTTTTCCTCTTGTTAGCCAGGTTGATGTCTGTTCTGTGTGCGCATATAAATATTTCTTACTCATGGCTAAATCTCTGTGCTAAGATGTTAATACTTTTAACCAGAAGTTAGGTACCGCATCTTGGTCTGGGGTTTTCCAATTAGAGGCTTTTCTTAACTTTGTTTCAATCCCTCTAGCTGTTTCTTCATCCCATTTCATATTCTGTGCCTTTAAACTTCTTATTCTTTCTTTTACGTCTTCTATCCATTTAGCACCTTTGTTATGTTCCACATGATCTTCTTAGATACTTCTCCAAAATGTATCTATTTCTTCTTTTTTGGTGGTCTTTCAATTCCTTTTATCTTATTTCCCAGTTCTCTATCAAACCATTTTGGGTCTTCAATAAATTGCTTATTTTGCACTTTTCTTTTATATTTATCTTTGTATTGTCTAAGTTTTTCCACCTGTGCTGAAATTTTTAGTTTGTTATTTGGGATAGTATGATAGAGCCTGGTCTGTTCTCATATTGCTCATTGCTTTTATCACATCTATCTTTCTTAGTATTTTTGCTGAGCTGTTCCCTATTCTATAGTCTTCTAACAGTGACACTTCTTATCTTAACCGCTTTATAATTTTCTCTGTTTGATATTTCTGTGATGATATTTGATTTCTCCCCTTCCTTTCCCTCACTACCCTGTGCTCTTGTGGTAGAACTTTATACATTATTAATTTAGCTGCACAGTAATATATCCTGTTTACTTCTGTTGTATCACATGGATCTTTATGAACAGTCCTAATTTCTGTGTTCATTTGTTTTATCGGACTTCTGACTTTTGCAGTTTTATTAACCTTCTGGTTTCTATTTCTTTCATTGATCTTGATATATCTGTCCATGTCTATTAAATCAAGCAATTCTTCTCTTAGCTCATTTTCTTCCAAACTGAAGGCACAACCCTTGTTTTCCAATTCCTGCAGGCATTCTATAGAAGGTTCTATAGCATCTTCCTGTGGCACATTCTCATCAATTTCATGCTGTGCCATCCGTTGCTCTGTCATGTGGGAACTCACTGGCCTATCACTCCTCAATATCGACTGCATCTCAGTTTCCTTCCCTTGCTGTCTAGCTTGAAATGAATGTTTATACTAATTTGCTGTGGAAGGGTCCAAATTATCTTCATATGGCACCTGACCAATTGCTTCCTGTTCCACTGGTTTCCCCTTAATTTGGATATCTATTACTCTATCCTTTTGTGGTGCTTTCTGAATTAGATTTTCTACACTGAATCCTTCACTTTGCAGGTACTCCATAACCTCAGTTGCTATTTCTTTAATTTCTCCATTACTAATCAACTTTTCTACTTTTCCTCTTTGTCTTCTTATTTTTTGTATTGTAAAGTTTTCCATGTCCAGATTCCTTTGTCTGTATTTCTCTTCAAATATCCTTGGTGCTGCTCTTTTTGTATTGGTTAGTTTTGCTTTCTCCTTTGCATAAATATTACACCATATTACATCTTTTTTTCTTTTCCATATCCATATTTCTTCTTCAGATGTTTCCTGAGCTTCCTGTTTCTCCATGCTTTGGGGACTCACTCCATCCTCCTGTGATGTAACCTGTGTTAGACCTTCTACATCAAATCCTTCACTGCACAGGCACTCCACAACTTCAGCATCTATTTTTTAATAAATATATAAAATATAATATTCTGTACAGCTGTTGTTATTCTCCTTAAGGATCTGCATCCAAATCCCCAGTCTCTCTTTATTTCTTGAATTTCCTCTCCTGCTTCAGCATCATCCCTATCCACTTTGAATTATAGCTCTCTGTTTGTGTTATGTATATGAACCTTAAATATGCAGGTGTAAAATATACTTTCAAATCAGGTAATACTAAACCACCTTTTTCTATTGGAAGGATAAAATTATCTCTCTTGACCCTTGCCCTCTTCCCTTTCCAGATAAAATCCTTCAACTGTTTATTAATTATTGCCCACAACTCTCCTGTGGTTGATAAAAATATGTCTGACCTGTAGATAAACTTAAAGGAACTTAAAACATTTTCACTGCTTGAATCATGCTATCCATATCCATAAACAAGAGCCCCCCGTTTCTCAGTTTTTGTATTATCTTTTTAGTCTCTTCCTACATATCCTTAGCTGCCACAACAGAATCCTATTTAATCCATACTTCTAAGTACTTCATTCTAGTGTGCCTCCAAAAATATGGGTAGTGGTGAACCACTTCATCTGTGGTTACATAGTTTACAGCTATAGTGTTTGTTTTATGTTTGTTCATTTTATATCCCAAAAAAGACTTGAAACTGTCTCAAAATGTTCCGCAACAATGAGATGTCCTTTTCTGGTTTTATTAAATTCAATACAATATTGTCTGCAGATAAAGCCAACTATTCTTTATTACCAGACCAACTATATCCTTGCATTTCTGAGTCCCTTATTTTCTTTGTCAATGGCTCTAAGTATAAAGCAAATAACAAAGGAGAAAGAGGACACCCCAGCTTGGTTCCTCTGTTCAGACACAAGATATAAGAGGGGATCCCTACCACTTTAATATTTGCCTCTTATCCCACATATAGCCTCCTAATTAACCTTATTATTGCAGCAAGGAATGCAAATGTTTCCATTGCCCTACTCATATAATCACAGCTTACTCTGTTGAATGTTTTCTCTACATCAAGACTCACCAACAACAGACATATTTCTTACATTCTGCTTCCCCCTGGATCATATTTGTTCTATTAATATTGCCAAATGTTTGCCTCCCCTCCAAATAACACACATTGATCCATATCTATCAATGTTGGCAACACCTTTGCCATTATTTTAGCTATTATAACATAAATATTTTACAGTTGTAGACTGAAATTGAAATGGGCCTGTATGAAGCTGGATTTGATGGTCTTTACTGTCTTTAGGTGTTACAGCCACCACCATTTTCTTCCAGGATATTGGTGCTTTCCCTATTTTTAAAATACTGTTAAACAAAACCTTCTAGATCTTTATCATTTTCTTTCCTCCTAGTTTCCAAACTTCTACTGGAATACTATCTATTCCTGGAGAGTTTCCTGCAGACTGATTATATGTCAGTGTTTTTATCTCTTTTTTTAACTGTTAATTGTTGACCCTTATCTATCTCTAACCTTGACGTACTTAAGTCTCTCATAAATATTTATATTTGTGCTCTTTTTTGATATCCACATTTCTTTGTTTTATGCAAATTTTCATAAAATGCCTTAAATATCTTTAATACCTGTGCATAATCTCTGGCTATTTTTCTTATTATAGGCTCCCTAAGTTTGGCAACAATCCTCCCTTTCTACTCTTTGTTGCCTAAGTCATTGTGCTAAAAGTTTTTGTGCTCTGTAGTTATTATCAAAAACAGTTGCTTAACAGCAGTCTTTCTAAACTTATACATATTATCCAGGTACTCCTTTATTTTCTTCTTAGCACTCTACAGTGACACCTGTTTTTGTTCTGAGATTCCCCTTTTTCTGCAATACTTTAACCTTTGTCAGAGTCTTTAAATATTTCTTGTTAGTTCTTAACTATATCCCTTTTTCTTTTATTTCGACTCTATGTTTAAATTACACATTCAATTTATCCCACTCACTAGCTACAACTTCTGGAATACTTTCTATCTTCCCTAGTAACTCTTGAATAATTTACACTGCACATTTCTTAAGTTCCTGTCTTTTAACAGGTGGGTGGGGAAGTGCAGGTGTCTCATTTTTACTTCATTACCCTGCATTTTTGTCTTAGATGTTACGGAAGCATGATCTGAAATAGTTACCGGATGTGTGTCTAAACTTTCAATTAAATGCACTTGTTCCTATGAAATTTAATTTGTGTCTTGTCTAGCCCAGTTATCGTACCTTGGGGAATAATATGCAAATTCTCTTTTCATCCCTACAATTGAATTCACATCTTTTTCATAAATTTCTTCAGAAATTTATCCTCTTTTGTTATATTTTCCCTGTTAGGTCCCCCCATATACATCTGCACTTTTGAAAATCAAGTTCCATAATAGCAGTTTCGGCTGGAATATAAATACATATAAAAAACACTAGGCTCTGATATTCAGGGTCCAAAAATAACCGCTCAACAAATAAAACAAGTTAATTTATTCCACATATAAATGCTTTTGTTTTAACCATGGTGTCTGAAGAAGTCTTACTTTGATTAAATTTCTTAAAACTAAAAAAGAATAAAATTAATTACTTATCTTTATCCCATGCAAAGATCAGTGAAGATGTTTTACTATATAACATTCAATTTATATTATGAAATGTTTTATACAAATACTATTAATTACAAAATTGTTTTACTTACAATTGCTTTCTTTTTTCCCAGTTAGTATCCTTACAACCATTAATGGCATGAAGAGGGATATATACCTTTCAGTCCCCCACAAGTTTGCTAAAGTTAATAAGAGTCCAATTTTTCTCAGCCAATTTTTCTTGTAAAACCATATTTCACAAATGTGATTGATGCTTTATAGTCTCACATTAATTTACTAATTTTAGTGTTGCTAGTCTTCTTCCTGCTCATCTCCATCTCCCAACTCCAGACTCTGGTGAAGTCCAAGGTACTTCTAAATATTCTAGTCAACTCCTGTGCTTTTTTCCTCTTGCAAACATTTTCCTTTGGAACATTGGAAAATACTGGCAAAGTCTTTATATGAACTTTATTATCAGAATAATGAGAAGCAGAGTCCTTTTTTTGATGACTCACTTTTTGTTGGATAAACTTCTGTATTTTCTCCTTAGCTTGCTCTGCATCAAAAATGGCTTTGATCCTTCAGGAAAAAATATTCTGAAGTCAGCTGGATATGGCAGCTTGAATTTCACACCGGTTTCTCAACATTCCCTGATTGCTGGGAAAAATTTCCTTCTCTTTTGCCTGGTATAAAGTGAATAATAATTTTCCAAGAACACACTACCATCTTAAATTTCTAATACTGTGCCCTTCTGCCATAGTTTTTGTCAGGATCAACTTATTTGATTGTATGATTGCATTTTTATCAATACTGGTCTTAGTTGCTTTCACATGGCCACATTGCGAGCATGCACACAATGTGCCATTTCAACTGACAAATCCTGCTGTGGAATACCAGTCCAGTTGCTTATTTGTGCTTTCATAAAATTAATATGGTCTGTTCCTTCCAGTTTCCCAGGTACAGCAAAAAATCTCAGGTTTTCTCTGTGTGCTCTTTCCTCCAACTCTACTGTTTTTTGAAACAACTTTTCTTGAATAGTCTCATGTTCTGACAGCCTTTTCTTCATTCTGAACTCTTATTTTTGCAGTTTTATCAGTTCATCTGAATAGCTGTTTAAAGCTTTTTCAATTTTAGCAGCCTTTTGTTATTAGAGTTTGATACACTCCTTCATTTTTCAATTTATTTTAATCAGTTCTAAGCACAATTGATTTATTTTTCCTATAAATAAATGGAAGCCATCTCTTGTACAAAATCTACAACTTTCAGGATGTATTCTCTTCATCAGATAACTCATTCAATACAGCACATAACATTTAAAAGGAAACAACAACCAGTTATGTTTCAGTAACAAGGTATCTGCCTTTTAAAGGTGGGTTTTAGAAGTACTACCTAATTTAAACCTGGGGTCCTGTCAGCCCTTAACTCAATGATCCACTAAGTCTCATTGAACTCCATTAAATGCACTAAATCTTCACCTCTAACACTTTGTTTCACAATTTGCAGCACCATAGAAAAAAGTGTATGACCCACATTACATGCAACATGTTGGTACAAAGCATTGTGAGCATTCCCTAACTGTATCGCTGACAAATGCTGCAAAATTCTTTCTTTCAAATGGCAGTTCATTTTACCTATATAGAACGAGGAACAGTCCTTACACTTAGCCCAATATATAACATACTAAACTTGGCAATCTGCATATTTTCCAAGGGAATAACATTTACCAGTTACAGGATGGACAAAGATATTATGTTTCATAAGGGTCTATATTACATCGACGAACATTTAAATGTTTGAATCTCTAAAGGTTGACCTTTAGAGATCGAACATTTAAATGTTCAAAAATGCAATAAAAACAAAACAAAGAAAACAAAAATTACCTGCTTCCGCACTGTAGTGCACTGATGTGCGATCTCAGAGTTGGTATATTTAAGTAGGGGGGTGTGGGGTGTGCAGCCCCCCCTTGGGGGGGTGCAGGGGGCTTTCCCCCCTGCCTACACCCTTTGGTTTATGTATTTAATACTTAGATTTTTTTTTGTTTTTAAAGATTTTCAAACACGTAAATGTCCGATCTATAACGGTCGACCTTTACAGATTCGAACATTTACATGTTCATTGGTCTAATATAGACCTGTTTCATAATATATGGATACACCCTGCAGCTTCTACATGCAAATGTTCCTTGTCATTAAGAACCTGTTGTCATAACCTTAGTTTTATCACTGCAAAGTAAATCTTTTAGAGTCTTATTTTATTAAAGCTAAAAGAAGGTTTTACTCCTACTTTACTCTTAAGTTTGTCATCCATTTTCCAATTACATCTGATGATGTTGTAAATTCCCCCTATGTTATTACTGTACTTCAAAACCACATGCAACCCATCATCCTTAACAATACTACTATTGTTTTGTTGGTCCAGTGTTCCTACTCTTGAATTGGAAAAACATAGCCTGGCTTTAGTTGATATAATTTGCTAGCTTCAACAACCTGTTTAACAATATCTCCTTTATACCCCCCTAGTTCTAAAGCATGTAGCCAAGCATTCAGATTCCTTACTGAACTGTGCTTCCCCAGTACACAGACTGGACATCCTATAAACTTGTCCCTTCACAATATTCTTCAAAACATGTCTTGGGTGCATACTGTCAAATGCCAAAAGACTATTTTTCCTACAGCTTTTTCTGTATATGGAGGTTTGTATAAATCCATCATGTCCCTTACTCAGTCTCACATCCAAGTAATCTATCTCACTATCTGAGCAGGATACACTAAACCTTAAAAAATCAGTAGTGGACTCTAAATACGTGACAAATGAATATAGTTTACTCTATGTACCCTTCCATAATATAAATTCATCGTCCACAAATCTTACATAATATCCCAATTGTTCATTCCAATTATGTGTAGTGTTGAAAATAACATTTTCCTCCCAATATGCTAATACCATATTCACATATGAGTTCGCACATGGCATCCCCATAGTGCTACCTTTCATTTGCTGATAATGGCAACCATTGTACATAAAACCATTATTGTCTAGAATTAGCCTTAACAAAATACAAATTGTTTTTATACTTTTAATATCTAGCACATTACTATGTTTCAAAAAGGATTCAGTAGCCCTGAGACCATATTCATCAGAAATGACTGTAAATAAGTTTATTAATATCCAAAGTAACAAACAAGTAAGTAGTATAATCACCATTCACCTTAATTTGTTCAAAGAAGGAGGTTAAGAAATGTGCTGTATCTTTCAAGATTCTCGGAACAGAGGCCAATGCCAGTTTCAGTTTCAATTCCACCCATATGGAGGCATTCCCCATAACCCATCCTCTGCCAGACACTATTGGTCTGAGGGGTGGGTTATAGAGGTCCTTATGTACTTTTGGACGTGCCTTGAACAGGGGAACAACAGGATAATCTATCCATACAAATTTAAATATTTTCCCCCCATTTAACCTCTACATTTATATGTCACCAAATCATGTTTCACATTATCAACCAACATCTTAACATCAAGTGGAGTAAGCTGGGAATATGTTGTTGTCTCTGTAAGCATACCCATAACCTTTTAATGATAAAATTGATAATCCATTACTATAACTGCACCGCCCTTATCAGCAGGTTTGATCACACTTTTATCATTCATCAACAGTTCTAAGGCTTGTCTTTCATCTAATGTCAAATTATAATATTTATAATATTTATGACCCAATTTAGAGTCCAAGTAATCTGCAATCTCATCCTCACATGTTTTCATAAATGTTTCAACCACCAAATGAATTGATGGATTATAGATACTAGATTGTCTCAATTCACCTTGTCTTATTATATTACATTCACCAAATAACTGTTTTAGGTGTATACTCCTGCCAAACATATGTAGGTCTAACACAGCATCATTAATTTTGGTACCTTTGCTTAACACGTTTATTTGTTCATCAGATAATACAGTATTGGATATATTATAAACAGTAAAGTGACTGTCAGCAGTCCTAGCTAGGTCTTCTGTTTCTTCATGCCCCTGTTGAAGGAGCGACTTCTTCTTTTACCGTTCTTCTTCTTTACCAGAACCGAGAGATTTGGAAAAGTTGAAGAATTTGAAAGCTTTGGTCTGGCCCTCAAACCCAATGTATCAGCAGTTACATTCTGTGGTGCCATGGAAAAAACAGTAATTCACAGTTGGTTGCACCTACACTCCCACTAATTGCTGACACATCTGGTGCACTTAGTAAATCAATGGAATCCAATCTCTCTGATGTGGGCGTGACTTCTAAGCCCGCTTCCATAGTTTGCAGTATCTTACTATCACATATTGCTGGTAAATTGTTCTTTGTATTACTACTATTTGTCTGTTGATTAACCTTCTCTCTAGGCCAGACAAAAATATCGTCATCCAAAAAATCATGGTAATCCTTCATCATTTTCTTAGTTTTTGTCTGTTGCACCTTAGAGTCATAAGCAGCAGTTGCATAAAACAAGTCATCCAGTTTACTGAGATACTGCTCACCATTAAAGCTGCTCTCTATCTCCCGTTGTCCCTGCTCTATCAGTTGCATTAACTCTCTTTGTGTATAGAGAGGTTGAGCAGTGGTAGGGAGTGGATTTGTTGGTTTCAGTTTGGAGGGGTGTGTTATGTGAGGGTGGGAATAGGTAGAATTTTGTATTTGAATGGTAGGGTTGGGTTAGAAGAGTAGAGTTCATGAGTTATGGAGGTAAAGGGTGGTGTGGAAGTATGTTGGAAAGTAGTTGTGTAATGTGAAGGTGCACTATGGGAGGGGTTAGGGAGTTATGTAAGATAAGTAAGACAAGTGAGGGAGGTTAGCAGGATTTTTAGGTTTAGTAGATATGATGTGGTTGTTTAGGTTCAGTGGGGAGTTTAAGAGTGGAATGTATGTGGTGGGTGGGGTGTATTGTAATTGGATGGTAGGAGATGTGGGAGGAGTTAGGGATGAATACATGTGCAGATAGTGGGGGTGGGTGGAACTTGGGGTCAGGGTAAGGGAGCAGAGTGAGCCCACAGGAGCAAAATGAGTGGGTAGAGCCCCAGCAGAGGTGAGCAAAAAACTATCAGTGATTGCTAGTAACCATGTAGGTAGCAGTTTTGCCAAATGTTTGTGTTATTTTTATGCCTTTAACTGGAATTTTTAAAGTTTCAGTCCATTACAGCCTGTAAGCAACAGTTTGAAGGTAACTACCTAGTGGATTGAGCATTGGACTGTTAGCTTAGGGAGAGGTGCTGCAAGATCATTTGTCTTGGAAAGAAGTAGCAGAGAGGCAGGGCTCAGTAATTGGTGTAAACAGTTAAAAGGAAACCACAAACAGAAAACTAAAGAGTATATCTAACTAAGAGAGTTGGCACTAGGGTAGTGACTAACTTACTGATGGCAGAGAGAGGCAAAGAAGCAAGGTTTTTAACAAAGAAGTGAGTGTTGGGGAGTCTCAGTGGTATGCAGGTAGACTTTGCAGTAGACAAAGTAAGACTAATTTGTGGTATGACCTTGGAACACACTTTAGTTTAAACTGGCTATGCAGTAGAGCACAGGCATTATTCCAGTAGTTGGAGCAGTATCTGTAAAGAAGGCAGAAGCAGTCTGGAAGGGAAGAAACTATGCTCTTATAACCCAGGGAAAGAGGAGGGGAGAGAGTGTGTTGAGTGTAAAAGCTAGGGATAAATAAAAATAACAGAGGTACTATAAGCAACTACTGGTAACAGCTAAAGAGGAGTTAGTTGAGATGAAATATGAAACTAACTAACTAAATAAAAAATATACATATGTTATTAGCGTTACAGATTAGAGCAGTAAACATGTGAAACAGACGTTCAATGACTTAACTTCCACTATAACACTTTCACATACAAATTTTAAGCTATTAACCATGATGTCTTAGTGTTAAAACAACTATTACAATAAAAATGTCTGCTGTAGTTCTAGTAGTATACTTGTGTCATTTTGTAACCGAGATGTGAGAATATAGCTAAGCAGCAGTTCTATATTTAAACATTCATTGCAGCTAGAAGAATAACTATTGAATTGTACAAGCCAGGTTAGGCAGTTATAACAATTGCCAGTCTCATGGCAACTGAACTTAGAGTTAAAAAACAACGAGCTAGCTTTCACATCCACAAGGTTGCTACTAAAGTATTTGACTTTGAGGTCATGCCATAAAGCAGTCGCTGTGCAAGGTAAATGCCCAATAATGCAATAACTACATTCTACAAACCCACTGTCAGCAGTTAAATCTGCTAAAGAGATACAGACAGCAATCTACAGAAATATGAACAGTAATATCAACAGAAATATGGTAATATGGGAGGGGTTGGTCCACAGAACTGTTTTCTCTCTATGTAGAGAAGCATTTAAGACCAATAGTTAATTGTAGCAAAACTATACTTAGAGATACTAAGCAGTTTTTGGCAGATCTTTATGAGTTTAATAGCATGTATGAGTTGAAACCATATATGCTTTTTGTGACATTAGATGTTCAGTCATTGTTCACCATTATTCCCAATAATGTAGGTATTGAATCAGTCAAGAAATATCTGACGAAACACAGTGATTATGGAGAACATAAGATAGATCTTTTATGTTTGTTTCTAGAAATGATCCTGGAAAATAATGTATTTGTATTTGAGGACAAGTTCTTCATACAGTGTGATGGCATGGCTATGGGCATCTTGTGTGCCAATAGCTACGCCAACATATTCTTAGCTCCTTGGGAGGAAGACATGTTATTTGTTGATAATTGGTTCAAGAGGTGGGTACCTTTTTATCGTCATTTTGTGGACGATGTGTTCGTCATTTGGGATGGACCCACAGATGAATTAACTAAGTGTATAGGTTGGATGAACAATATGACTGAATATTTAAGATTTACTTTGAAGTACTCATCGCATAGGCTGGAATACTTGGATGTGTATGTAGAAAGGGTTATGGGCACGCATATAAATACTGGTGTCTTAAGGAAGGAATGTTATAAGAACACACTCCTCCATAGACACAGTATGCACCCACAGTATATTTTTAAAAATATCATAAAAGGTCAAGCGATGAGGATCTCTCACCTTAATGCCACAGATGCTGGCTTTAAATCTGAGTTGGATATGTTTAGGGACAGATTGCAAGTACGTGGGTACAAGCAGAATACAAAGCCCTTCCAGATGAGGTAAATGCAGTTTAACTGCTGAGTACAAGTGAAACGCTGTTAAAATCAGTAAATTAGTCACCTGCATACCCCTGAGATGAAGCCACAGAGTAGTAGGAAGACGAAAAGATATTGTTGATTTGTGTAGGTGGTTGAAGCCTTGTCTATGTGCAGCATTTGATTTGCCTTGGTGTTACCTGGTGTTACCTGTGCAATATCAGTACGCTTTCTATATGCATACTACACTGAATGTTCCGGATATTCTCTGGCCATAAATCTTGCCAAATGGTCTTAATGATGTGACCTTTGCAACTATGTCCCAATGTGGCAGTTTCTGTGGTATATTGCTTTAACACATAATACAATGCATATGATGAGTATGACTCACTATACTATCTGCTAAGATAACAGCTCAGACAGGAATTTACAAGTTTTATCCACCCTAAACTTCGATCACAGCAACTCACAACTTAATACAATACCAGCTTTTCATGTATCGAATTACTGGGTTACTTCCCTTCTGAAATACAAAAGGCAAAATCCACTTACTGCCTTTTGCTTACATGCATTAAATCATAACATTTGATCCTTGCATGCAGATATTTCTAACGTTCCCTGATCCTTCCTACTCATTTTCCACCTTTTACCTTAATGCTCTATTAATGTAATATTTTCTTAGTAATTTACTGTATTTGAAACGTATGCAGTAGCATATATACATTGATGGCAAGTAAAGAAATGAAAATACAAAAACACATCACATTCAAAATATAACAATATTTTATATTAGCCATATAATTCCATAGCTGTAGAAGCTTTCCTTTCAGGATGTTTATTGTATGTAACAGCATTGCAGATTACATTCTCCAAAAATACTTTCAACCTGCTCCAAATCTCCTCATAAACTAAACCTAAATATGACTCACATCACCCCAGTCAACAAAAAAGGTGAATAGCTGGTTTTGTAATGCATTGGATATTATCTTGAAAAAACTGTTGCCTTCTTTCCCTGTTCCTATGTCTCCTTTATGTCAATCAAACATGACTGTATGGTAACACCAAAATAGTTACTACACTAATGGATTGTTTAGTCTTCATCATGTCTTACCATGTATTGTCCTTGTGATGAGGGCTGAATGTTTCACAGGGGATTGGTAGGGAAAATGGTTCAGCTGGAACACTCTTAACTGGCTGGCAACTGATGCTAATCAACACAGTATTAACCTCAGCTCTTTGTAGTGGCAGAAGATGCATCCAGTGTCTTCTCATAGTACTTAGTGTTTCTTCCACCAAATATGAACAGAGAGAATGGTGAGCCTTTGGTATCCAAAAGCCGCACTTCCTGTCCAGATGTAGATTAAGTCAAGTCTATTGTGCTATGATTTTAGTTTAAGGGCACAACTTATTTATATCTTCTCTCCTTCTCTGTATTAGGGGACCATCAGAGAAAGAAGCTGCGGTAATGTGTAAATAAATCTATGTTCCCTGGGCTGTATATTTTAGCCACATGCATTGCGCTGTATGTGTGCACGTCTAACAATTAATCTTGAGGCATACTTAGTAAGTACTTCACCATTTGTTAATTGTATTTTGCTTCCATGTTGATTTAGGTAAACTTCAGCTATGCATAATAGCTCTGACCATACAGTTTTCTACAAACTAAGTGAATTTTAGCCTTGAAAACTGAGGTTCATTCACAAGGAATAGTATAAACCCAGAAGGAAGGTGCAGCTCAAAAACACAAGTCAAGCACAGAATGCCAGACAGGACTGTATTTAGCGTACCACCACTTTATTCAAATGCTTTCACCATAAAACAGACTTTTTCAGAACAAAAAACAAAGAGCATCAGCAAGGAATACTATCTGAACACTTCTCAAGCAGTTCATTGGTCAAGAATCAGCAAGTGAATTGATAATACAAGACATCATTTCCCCTAGTTACTGTGCAGTATAAAAGTTCTTAAAGAAAACACAACCATTAAAACCAAATATATACACTTTAAAATAATCTCTCGATCAGTTCTTTACTAAGATTAAAATCCATGTATTGTTTTTAATATCTTGGATGTTGTGGTTAACAGTTTGACTTAGGTATATTTATGGGTATATGTATGCATATATATATATATATATATTATTATATGCATATATAAATTATTTTAAAGTGTATGTATTTGGTTTTCATGGTATATATATATATATATATATATATATATATATATATATATATATATATATATGGGTCTACTTCAATAGACTGTAATCCCACTTACTTGACTTTTAAAATACAGCGAGGACAAAGCCGAAAATCCATAATATTTACGTTACTGGAATACTGACATTTCACTCCAGGCAAGTAACAGCTTGGCTGCCATGGTGAACTTTGTCCCTTATTCCCATGGTAGCACGATCTCGGAGTTGGTATATTTAGCTGGGGGGGGTGGGTACAGCCTCCCACATGGGTGGGTTTAGTTTGTTTCAGTTTTAATCTATTTTTCAGGTTAGCCAAGCAGTGACTTAACTGGAGTTGAAAATTGTTGTTCCGGGGGTTCGGTCTTCTGGCTTGTTGGGTTTGTTGTCTCAGTGATATGAAAGTCGGACAAGTGGGATTTCGGGTTTGTGAAGCAGATATATATATATATATATATATATATATATATATATATATATATATATATATATATATATATATATATATATATATATATATATTTGTATATTTGTATATATCTATATCTAATCTATCTATATATATATATATATATACATATATATATATATATATATATATATATAGAGAGAGAGAGATAGAGATATATAGAGATATATAAATAGATAGATATATGTAGATATATATATATATATATATGTTTTGGTTACCCTGACTTAATCAACAGACCACTCCATTGAATCTCACTCCATCGACTCCGCAAAACATCGACAACCAGATGGCCGACGTTACTCACATGGTAAGTAACCATTTGCTCATCCACAAGTAGAGCCCGACCATTAAAACAACCACATACATGTGGGGGGGCTACGCCCTTCACACCCCCCTTACTTAATATTTCAACTTCGAGAACGCACTACCACGGGGGTATGGGGCAAAGTTCAGGTTCCTGACCAAATGGTTACTTACCGTGTGAGTAACGTCGGCCCGTCTGGTTGTGGTCTGTCGATTAAGTCAGGGTAACCCATATATATATATATATATATATATATATATATATATATATATATATATATATATATACATTCATACAAATTTATACTGACTCATCAAAACGAAAAACAATGAGTACAAATTGCTCAAATAAACGTGTTTGAAACACAAACATACTAAAACAAAAACTGAAAAAAAATATTGTTTTTGCAGGGTGCAAGCCCCCACACCCTCAACACCCACACACCTCATGCTTCTGATGTATGCACCAACTCTGAGATTGTATGACCCTAGAGAAAGGGTAAATGCCCAATCCCCACTGCACCAAGATCTTGCATGAGAAGACTGGCAATTTGCATTCTTTTTATTTATTATTACTTCTGGCAGTCTTCTCACTTGAACAAGTGAATATTCTAACAGCTGCATGAAATATATATATATATATATATATATATATATATATATATATATATATATATATATATAAGAGAGAGAGACATATATAAAATAAGCTGGTACAGTGCTCAAAGAAACTGCCCAGATATCTGAAGTGACATTCTACTGTTGTTGCTGGTGCTCACACCTCATAACAGCTCTGACAAATAGATGGTCTAATGTATGAACCACTGAACTGAACAGAGTTCCTCCCTAATCCAATTCAAGTGCAACTTGGACATTTGGGTGACAAACTGGAAATTCAGCCCTGGTTTGGCACCTATGTCTTTGATGCAAACAGTTATCATGTAAATGGTTCTTCTCCCAGGCCCGTGTTTACACTTATCAAGGGTATCAGAACTTGTCAGAGATTTTGGGTGCATGGCTAGGCTTAAAAAAGCCCTTGTGGTCATTAGCCTAGTAAACACTTATGAACTGTCCAGTATAAAATGTAAATATTTCAAGACATTGATGCCCTTAATGCACTGCAAGTTAGTTATAAGATTCAAGTAGGGAAGTGTACACCTGAACAGGAAATGAATCCAGTAACATTCTATCAGTTCTTTGAATCATACTGCTCATTTATGCACAATGAATAAATCTTCATAGATGCACTATTGGGAATGATGGGTAGATGGCTATCATAAGCACATCGGATCTTGTGTGTCTCTCTCTCTCTATTGTATTTCCAGATGGAATTCATTAGGGCACATACACTACAGCAAAACATTCATCCAAGTCACCTAGTAAGTAGTGTAATCATGATCTAGAAGATGAGTCATACCAGTATTTATAAACCTATCCCAATTCTTATTAAGCTGAAGGCTGAGGAACTAATCCTTGCTATGAGGTCAGTCTATGTTCAATGTTGAGCCTGTGAATGATCTTTAGAGATCAGATTATTTACCCTGGTTAACAAATTTAAATTAATATCGGAGTAAGTACACACACACTTATTCACTCATACAAGCTTGCATGACTACAAACAATTTTAGAGGATCACTAGCGCATTTATACATGTCTTTAGGATGGGGGGGTGCTTGATTAGCAGCTCTGGCACTGGGGGAACAAGGCAGGGAGGGGTGGATTAACAGGCTGTACATCATTTTGTTGATCGCACTTCGTGCGATTTACATTTGTGCGAAAGTGGCATTTCGCACAATGAAAAAATGAATGCCACAATGTCGAACCTTGCAATAGCGAATGCAATACAGGTTTGACATTGTGATGTATCCTTTCCCTAACTATAGTGTGATTCCAGAGTTTGTATATTTAAGTAGCAGGGGATGTGGTTGGTGCAGGGGGGCTTGCCCCCCTGCAAACCCATTCTGGTGAATGGGTGAATGTTCGAATTATGTCGAACTTGAACACTCACCACTTCGGAGTTTGACTTTATTTGTGTTCAACACTATAAAGTTTGCATTTTTGTTTCAAATTAGTAGCAATTTGCCATTGTGTCATTCGGCAAAATAATAATAAACCAGACTGATGGGGTGTAGCCCACTCACTTTGCGTGGGAAGGAGGCTAGATGCAGGTACATAGACAACACACACAGTGATGTGATTTTCTTATAGAGCCTGGAGAAACCACTACTTGTGCTTATTGAATGGTGTGATGTAGCTTGCTGGTACTGCTAGGAAAACTACCGGCCTGTGTTTGAAGATGGGGGCAGGGCCACTTGCAGGTAACACCCCTTTTGGAAGTGGGAGGAATCCACGATAGTCAGCGCCAGTAGACTCTCCCTTCCTTTTGTGATCTGCGCATGTGCAGTAAGATGGCAAGGCATAACAAAAAATTACTAAAACAACCTGATGGCTACATAAATGATTGCCCCTTCGAGCCGAGTCTCATCTTGATGATGGGGAACAAATGGGCCAATTAGTCAAGAAATGAGTGATGATTGTCAGGCAGTGGAGGGAAAGAAAAACATCAAAAAATACCCACAAAGGCACAAAGGTAGCATATAAGCCCCACACAATATGTTCCATAACTGGGAACCAGACTAGAGAACTGTGAAGCAGTAACTGCTTTTCAGTTGTATCATGCATAATGATGCATATAACATGAGATATAAAACACTATCATTTGTTAATAGGTAAGCCTGCTGCATACACGTATCTCATTTCAATGATGTTCCAGGAACTCTGATTTAGTGACTCACTCAGAATTTCAGTGTTTAAAACCATAGCTTTAAGGACTCAAACCCAGGACCAAAGGATGAAGCTCATTAACAGATCAGAATCTTAGACATCCGAGGCAGATTTTCTAACACTAACAAATAATTTGCAGAACTCTGTAAATCAATGTGTAAGAAATAACTCATTGGCAAGTATAAAGTAAATAACCTGCTATACTACCTGAGCAGGAGAAAGAAGAGGTCTGAGAGCAAATCTAAATAAGACTGGTAGAAGTGAGCCACCTTGCCTAACATCATTTTATTTTTTACAAATTAGCTTTGGCCATACAAAATTCAGCTAGTAGTACCTCACATCACTTAGTGTGATGATCTTCTTCTCCAGTGAGAGATCTCACCTTTTCTTCTACGAGCTTTGAAAGATGACAGTTGGGACACTGATAAACCATCATCCATATCTGCCTCATTTTCTGCTTGTAAAGCATACTTCTGCACCCTCCGATGGTAAGTAGGACACTGTTGCACAAACTCATGCAGAGCTACGACCCATCAGATCTGGCTACTGTGAACATGCACCGATTGATAGGCCAAAGCCCTGGCTTTGTGGTTTTATGAGCAAGCACCAGTACTCAACAGCTGGATTATATGTACCAAGACATAGCCACCTTTCTGTGCCTAGGATGTCAAAGCCAACATTAACTGCTCTCTTCTATATCTCCAGGCCAGCTCTTTTAGTGTCTGATCCTATTAAAAGAACCAAGGCCATAAGGCTGCAATCGGTCTGCTCTCTGTCGGCAACACAGAGCCTGCTTTATCATACCATCATATTGAGTAATTTATTTTAATGCTATCCCATTCATGTAGAAATAAAGAAGTATTTTAATTATGCTTGATATTTGCTACCTGATATAGAAACATACTGCTGTAACATCTTCAAAATAAATGTCCTGCATAATGCATAATACGGCAGATGCTTTATATGTACTTTATTCTAATAAGACTAGATGGTTTAGTCACCTAGTAGGTATTGTGCCTGCCTTCACTGTGATAATACTTGAAATTCTCTGACAGGTTACAAACTCTGACTGCTGTGGTAAAACCAGATCTTCCAACTCAGGTAACATGAAATTATAAATAAAGTTAACAGAAATCATGCAGTCAGCATTTAAGAGTATTCTGAAATTATATCCATTTATATCTTTGTCTGACATTAGGCTTATACAACAAACCAGCAAACAACTAACTAACTAACTAACTAACTAACTAACTAACTAACTAAATAGTTATCTGCCGCCTGGCATGGAACTAAATACATGCGTAACACTTTAATACAATAAAACCTCTTCTGGCTAAATCAGAAACTGCTTTTCTAAATGAAACTGTGAAAATGATTCCTTATTGTTACAGTATTTCAATTAATAAATCAGAAGCAAATTCATGACAGTTTTTATAAACATTCTCATATTTTTCATTCAATAATATACATATCTCTTGGGAAATCAGACTTTTTTTGTACAATTATTAGTTATAACTGTTAAAGAACCTGTTTGTTGTTTAGCTTAGTGTTTAATGCAGTTGCCATTTCTGTCTATATTGAAGTTTCTGTATTTTTACCAGAATGTACTTTGAGGTTTATAGATAGTAGATATATTCTGGATTCTTTTTTTTCAGCTCAAGATATACTTTGAATAATTCATGTGTAATAGGATGTCATAAATGCTTAGAGCTGGATAATATTTGTGCATTGTATTCATTTGCTGTTTTCTTACAATTAAAGAAGCAGTGTCCGTACTTCAAAGATGTATGTGGATAGGCATTTTATAATCTTGTGACAGTAAGTCTAGTATTGCTGCTAGGTTCATATGTAGACTTTAATAACATCATTAAAAGTATCTCATGTACTATTAAAAGAAAATGGCATCTCAGAAATTATCAAAATTATAATGATTTTTGCATAGACAGTAGAATTAAGTATCTTGTCATCCAATCAAAAAGGTTTAGATTCATTTTAATTTTTGGGAGGGAGGGTAAATGTAAGCCAAAGACAAACAATCCCACCACAACTGATAATTAATTTATATATTGATTTGATGAGAAATGATATCTGAAGAAATAAAGTTGAAATCTATTCTTGAAAATTGCTTTTAAGATCCTACTGAGTATATAATCTGGTTTCCTGTTTTTTAGCACCAAAAAACAATCACATTATGATGAAGCATGAAATCTGCTAATAACACAGAATGTTTAAAATAACATATTTGATATCATAGCAGTTCTTTCAGCTTGCATGTCGAATGCAATATAATGAAGTCACTGCACAACAATATTGAGAAATCGAGCATTAGAAAATGCCTGATAGTTGTAAAATTGCATATAAAGCAAATTTAATAAGAACTTGAGCCTTATGTGTCCAGCACTGCATGAATGTTCTTCCTTTGAACCCAGCATAAGCAAACAGGACTTTAGAAAATTTTAAAAATATTCGTATAGCTACAGTATCTTTTGCCATAATGAAGAGCAGTTACATTTTGAATATGTAACCCTAGTTCCATTGCCTAAAATGTTATAAGCTGCTGTGTAATCTTATAATATTTCATATTAATATTGCATATGTATATATGTTCTAATTTCATGGATGCCTTGTATTCCTGTTGTACATATTCCTTTGTCCTGTAACACTGTTCTTGTGTCACTGTGTGTATGTTTTGCATGGGTGAAAATGATTTCATGTCCAGTCCATCTGTCCACTTACTGATAAATACAGATAAAAGCAATCTATCCAAGTTTTTGCATTGCACTATTAAAACCTGCAATACAATGTTGTTCCTTTTTGTTCACTGCTACACTGATTTTAATCTTAGGTGGATAACACTCATGGATTCATATGTAAGTGCTAGGTAATCAGTTATCACACCATTTCATGGCTAGCCAGTAACCCATATCCAGCCTTATGGAGCGCAATTCAATATAGAACAGAACAGAGAATTTGGGTCTGTCTGTCAGATTATGTTGGTTTACCTTGATTGCAAGGATGCTAATCTGCTTGACACATAGTGGAAGTTTGTGGAAGTTTGCTCCAGATATGGGGGATTCACTGGGATATGAATCTGATGACATAATTCAGAGTACTACTTGATGGGAAAAAGGTATCTTTGGTGGTAACATGTATTGGCCCTCATCTGTTCATGATGTTTAGTATCAGTAAAACTGGCAGATATCATATAATATAATAAATGAATGCTAAGTATTGCTACTGTGTCCTAAAAATGTCAGTTCATGACTTATTAAGCAATAATGGTTTTGTAAAACAGGCATACCTTCTGTACCTTTTTTTATTACACTGCTCGATGTGCATGTGACATAAATGCATGCATTCTCTGATGTATACTTGGTGGAGATGACAGTTCAAATCTGTGCTGACACCATGGTATGATGCACACTTTTATAACTGTACTGCTTGGTATATACTAGGACCACGGTCAGTTTCTCTAATGAAAACACAGCAACATGTTCATTTTAAAGGTTGACTCTGGAAACACTGGTACATTTTTTATACCAGTTGATAAAAGTCCAAGGAAATTAACTAGTTTTGATGCTGATAGCATCTTCATCAGCAAAATCTGTTTCAAATACCAATATGTTGAATTTATATGCAAAAAGGAGGCAACAATTACATCACAATATATTTACATTTATATTCTGAGTAGAGTAATTTTTGTTTAGAAAATGCATATTTATATATATGTATATATTCAGTATTAAGGTTTGAATTGCTAAGACATATACAATTTGAATTATTGGAATCATTGTACTTTTTATATGATTTTGAGAAAGGTCACTGCATGACTTGTTTCAATTTATTTTGACATTTTGGTATAAATAAAGAATTGCATCAACTTTTATAGAGTGTTTGGTCAAACTATCTGCTGAGCTTTTTGCTGAACTTCATGTTTGGAGCCTGGATGGTGCATCTTTGTTGTGAATCTCATTTTCTCGAATGATTAATGCAGTAAGGAGTACCAGTCTGAAAAATGAGCAGTACAAAGCACTGATGTGTACATCTGTTACAGCCTTTACTGCTGATGGTAAAACTATAAGGGGTGTCCCTCTATTGTCTGAAATTGTTATGCAAAGAAGTATTTGGTCCATGTGCACCGAATGTAAAGTTTATTTGACAGCAATCTGAGATGCAATTTAAAGCAAATTAGTTGCAGTTGGTATCTGTGAACAAATAAACACAGCATGTATTATTCATGTATGTCTACCATTTCTAGAAGCACTTCTATATTTGATATTTACACTTTGTTATCCCAATAACCTGAGCAGATTACACCTAATTCAGAGGTTAACATTCTTATGCATTACATGTGAATAAAAATCATCCTACTAAACTAAATGAGATGCCTAAATATTAAAATGTACAAAATCACTGTTGACTTAAGCTCACAGCCCCTGATGTTCATTTGCGCTGTCTTCAGATTTTAGTGATTATTAGCAGTTCATCCATTTTGGCAGGCTTATTAGTCATTCCCATCCACATCTTGTTGTACACATCAATAGGTTTAATTACAGATAGTGGAAGGAGAAGTTTGTACCGCAGTATAAAGTGTGAGATCCTAGCTATTATACAATGACTGGCCATTAATATTCAAAACTGGGCACGCTGATTGGTCAGCCCAACCAGCATGCCCGTTATAAATAGAGCATATACCAGTGGCAAAGGTCATCAACTGGACCTTCTTCCATTATAACTTTTTTAAGTTTTCTTCACCATAAACTAAATAAAAAAAATATATAGAAATCCAGACAGTCTGGAAGTGCAAGACAGACAGTACAAAGAAAATACTAGAAATCAGGTACGTTATTCAAAATGAAAGAAACGCACCCAATTTTCCTTGTATTTTCACCAACTTAAAAACAAGTATACCTCAAGAACAATCCACCTACTGTAGGTGACAGCACAAATGTAAGATCAAGAGGTATACCTACCAGAAGTAGCAGCATTACCATCATTGTTTTCCATGTAGTTGTTTATTTTTAGATTCTGTCGTACCTCTTAAGTGTCCAAAAAAGAAAAAAGAAAGGAGAAATAGAGATCTTCCTTTCCCCATTTTCTTTACACAGCACTGATGCACTGCATAAGTGTAGGGACAAAAGTCCCATACGCATGCTCAGTACATCAAGAAAGCTCCAGAATACTGGTGAAAATGTGGAAGAGTAGCACACCATCCTTATACAAAGGCATTATTTAAGAAAAGAAAATAACTTTTTTCTTAAATAATGCCATTGTATAATAGCAATAACCCATGGATGGGTGTGGGTAATGCTGGATTTGACCATGGTTGGCTTTGTTTGGTCACTCAGGCTTTGCCGTCATGACCAAACCATGCCAACCATGGGTAAATCTAACATTAGAATAAAGCTCTCCTGTACGAAGTAAGTTGCGCGGCAAAAACACGTATTTCAAAAACAAAAAAAGCCAGCAACAGGTGAACTGTGAGAATTATTAAATTTTAATAATAAGACTTCATTAAACATGTTTAATGAAGTCTTATTATTAAAATTTAATAATTCTCACAGTTCACCTGTTGCTGGCTTTTTTTGTTTTTTTAAATCTAACATTACCCATACCCAGCCATGGGTTATTGCTATAAAATAAAACTTACCACACTTGGAATCCCAGAAACAATTCATAATTGCAAGTTAAAAATAGCACACCATGTTTTGATTTTTTTGTAACTTCCATTTTTAAACACCAATTTTAATAAGGTATGGCAGGGCCAAGCTTACCAGGCACACAAAGAAGTCCTCTCCCTTTCCTGCTTATTCAGAACCTATAAAATTATATTGAACTTTGACCTCCCCATTATCAGCTGAAATTGATGGCCAAATGCCATATTATTTATACAGCTCTACTGTTCTGCATTGAGATCTTGCCTTATTACATTATTATTGTAATCATGTTTAGATAACCAGATAACAACTAGGTACAGATGTATCTGTGCATCTTTGCTGGGGAGAAACAAAAAAAATAACACTTTTATAAAGTGTAAATGAGGGTGAAAATGTGGAATCTGTAATATTGTAGTGAGTATCCTTGTTTATGGAATCTGAAACCGTGGTGGTGCAGCGGTAGCGTTGTTGCCTCACAACAAGAGGTTCTCCCGCTTGATTCTCAGCTTGGGTTGGCAGTGCCTTCTGTGTGGAGTCTGCATGTCCTCCCTGCGGTCGAGTGGGCATTCGAAAGACATGCTTTGAATGGGCGTGCCTTTGTTGAAGGCTGGCATCAGGCTGGCAACTCAACACCATAAAAAAACAACTGCCAATCATTAGCGGACCGGAGTTCCACTGTGGCGACCCCTAACTGGGAAAAGCCGAAAGACAAACAACAACAACATTCTTGTTTATGGAATATGAGAGTAGCGGGGAATTTCCTAGATCACAGGTTCTAAAAATTTTAGAGTTGAAGATTAAAAGGAATAAACATCACAAATTTAAAGGGTAGAATTGTTTAAAATTGGGAAATAACTCATTACACCATTACTTGATGCTAATTTTCAGGTTACATAAACTTTTTTTTTAATGGAATGAATGACCTACTGGGTGGAAATGCTTTATCTGGATAATGTTTCTGTGGGTTCATACTAACAGATCTACACAAGCTTAGTAGAGAGGATTACTAGAACCAGAGTATGGGATGACATATACGATTGGTTCAGTTAATTTATGATAGCTTTTGTCAGCACTGAAATGTTGTTATATAGAAGAAATTTAGTATAACTTGAAGAATAATATAGACAGTGTGTATTTCACATTACAGGGTATGAAATTGTATGCATCTTTATTCTTGTAAAAAAGTGTTAACATAAGTCAAGTATTATTGGGCAATGACTGGCAAGAAATGGCTCTAATGAAGGAGCAAAAATGTGTGGAATATGCTAAAGGAGAATATAGAAATGACAAAGGGAAAGTGTTATAGTGTGGGAGATGAAGGAAAAAAAAGAGTCTGGATGAAGTGATATTAAAGTATATTTGGTGATATTGAAGCTTTCTGAAAAGAGGGCAGTTGCTAGGTATATTAAATAACATGATGTGGTAGGGCTTCCAGAGAAGTCTCAAGTTTGAATCAATGCTGCAGTGATGCTATTACATGCAATCTACTTTTTTTGTTTTATTAAGTCTATTGACATGGCATGGTTTCTGAAGTGAAGAAATATTTGCCAGAATGTAAGAAATACATTTGCTGAACTTATGAAATATATTCGCTTTCAAGAGTTTTATATTTGGAACTGCAGAAGTAAAAAATTCAATGTAAATATGGCTTATGTTCAGCCACTTGGAATCCTTATACTGCACAGAAATTTAACAGAAAACTGGTAGCTTCAGAACCAAAAATGTGTTATCTTCTTCTTTGTTGGTGAATTAGCTGAGAATCATAAAAAGCATATTATGTGCTATATTCCTGCATGACACTTGGGAAGAATTATTAAAGAAATTTAACTGTTCAACATTCAGTGAATAGGGGAAAAATAAAACAGTAGTACTTAGAAAGAGATTCAAGAATTTTTGTAAGACTAATGAGAAATTGCCACTTACTAGGCATCTCTTCTTACAAGGATGTAATTTCCTCTGGAGGCTGTCAATACATGTCACCGATATTAAGAATAGAGCCAAAGACTCTGAATTATTAAGTCATAAATACAGATTAAGGCCCAAGGTTGACAGGCCTACCTAAAATGTAGTAGAGTGGCACCATTTGCCATAATGACTATTCAAAATAATTTTAAACGTTTTACTGCAACAGCTGTGTTTGATTTCTGCTAGTAATCCATTCCATCTGTTGCCTACTATTCTGTGAAACAAGTGGTTGTCCTTTTATTTCTGCTAATGATTCTGAATAAACTGTATGAATTACTTCCAGTGAGTTTGTTTAGTTCTGCATATACAAAGAGGTAATAATCCCAAAAGGCCTTATGAACTAATGGGATACTTCCTCTGATCATAGTACAGTGATAAACAGTTCAGTTTTGGAACAATTTCTCGTACATTAGGTATTTGATTCCTTGTATCCTCTTTTTTATGTATTTTTATAATTTTCCAACCTATTTATTTGTGCCTTGACAGTAAGAGGCCCATAAGGAACCATTAAACATTAATTTGGGTGGATGTTTTCTGAGTCTTTAGAGTTTATTAATTAGATGAGATACATTTAGCAGTGTCAAGTGACATATAATTGGCTTTTTCTATCTTTATGTCCATTGCTATTTAATAACGCTCATTATGAAATATTCTTTGAGACACACTGCAATATAACACAGTCATTAGCATTTGTTATACTTTCTCCATCTTCATCTGATCAGTATACAGGGAATGAATATTGAACCATCAAGATTAATATCTAAAATATAGATATTGAATAGCAGTGACTCCAAAATTGACCCATTGAGGAACCTTTTACTTAACAAAAATCCAATTTCCATGTTTATACTTTGCTTCCACTTTCCAAGATATGATTCTAATGTTTTGTTTAGCGAGTTTTTAAAGGGTGCATTGATACTATAAGATTTCAAATCAATCTATTCATCCATTCATCCATCCATCCATCCATCCATCCATCCATCCATCCATCCATCCATCCATCCATCCATCCATCCATTCATCAATCCACAACCCCTTTTTCCCATTTTTTTCACTTGGAGTTGGGGTGTCAATGCAACAGTGACAATCATCTAGAGCCAGTGTTTATACAATTTTAAATAACAGTATTTATTCAATTAGCTCTGTCACTAGAGAAATGTAAATAAATGACACATACTTCTAGCCCCTGAGTTATAGTTCTAATAATACTACTAATAGATCATAAAGTTGCAAGTATCTATGGTTCTGCAATAATTTATATAAACTTGTCAGAATATGTTAAGAACATGTCTATTTCCATCCCAGTTACCAGCAGTTTAGGGCCAAATTTTGCTTAAGCTTATTAATGCTGTATAACAAAATTATACGTATATAATTTGTTTATAAAAAAAACAAAAAACAAAGGCAAAGGTTCACCAAATCACTTTATGTACAAAATAATCCAAGTTAACGCTTTTGTCCACAGCTAATGTATGAACTTCATCAGACAAATCAACAAATACAAACCACCATTTAAATAACTCAAATCATTATGACATCACACAGCACATTAAATTTTTAAAGGTACATATTTCCAACAAGGTCCTATAAATTCAACCCTTTTAGTTGATAAAACTAATAAAACAAATCCATTAGTGTAAAACACTAGAAAAAGTTACTATTTACATTTATATTAATATTAAAGCAACATCATCTTTCCAGAGATTTTAATCTAAGAATACATTTTAGGGAGCATTGGTTATTTAAACCAGGGTAGACATATGCGTTAACCTTAAGTTGCCAAAAAAGCTCTCTTTCCTGTATATAATTTGTTTATACCATGTTGATCACCTTATTTTTAAAGACAAGTCTAATAATCACTCTTTTCTCATATTTTGGAGTTTCAAAATTCTCATACATTTTCTGTAAAATCATGGTTAAAGATACCAATAGATGATCTTTTATTTGATGATTCCATTATGGCCAGAAACATTGTTGCCATTCAAACAGACTTTCCAGATATTTTGTGTAAAAAAAAAACAAACAAAAAACAAAAGAAAAATGTTCATCAGGACATAATCTAGTTTCAAAATGAGGAACTCTGGTATAAGAAATGATGAAAAGGGAACATTCCTAGATGTCTGCAGACTGATTAACCTCTTAACTTCATCTCTCCCAGAGTGAAAAAAATAAACTAAAAAACAAGAACCAGGAATTCTATCCCTTTTTATCAATTCAGTTACTGGCCTGGGTACCATCAAAGAAGAGGATAGAAGAGCCTGAAAGAAAATCAACTAGATAAGGTGAAGGCAAAGCACTTACTGGGAAGAATTCTGTAGCTGTTCAGCAAAAAGCAGTCTGAGCTTTGGTCCAGTATTCTAGAGAAAAAAAAAAGTCAAATGTGCTCAGAACTGGTTAAAAGAAATCAAACAGTGAAGTACTATATAAACTCAAAGAACAAAAGGCTGGAAAAATAGAAGATGCTTTAAACAGATATTCAGATGAGCAGATAAAACTACAAAAATCAGTGGTCAAAATGAAGAAAAAGGCTGACTGAGTATGAAACTATTGAAGAACATACACAAATGCTAAAATTGGAGGACAGGGAATGTATGGAAAATCTGAGATTTTCAGCTGTACCAGAGATACTATAAGGAACAGACCATATTAATTTTATGAAGGCACAAATAAGCAACTGGCTGGCATACCACAGCAGGAACTGCTAATTGAAAGGATACATTGTATAATATGGCCATAAGAAGGCAGACAAGACCTTTATTAGTAAAGATACAAACCTGCCAGTATAAATAGTTGATTCTGACAACACTGTGGCAGAAGGGCAAGATATTAAAATTTGGAGACAGTAGAGTGTTGCTGGGAAATGATTATTCAATGTACATCAGGCAGAAGAGAAACAAATGTATTCCAGCAATCAGGGACTATCAAGAGGCAGGTGTGAGATTCAAGCTGTTGTATCCAGATGTCTTTAGATTATTTTTTTCCTGGAAGATGCAGACCAGACTAAGGAGGAAATACAAACGTTTGTCTAACAAAAAGTGAGCCATCAACCAGAAGGGAAATCTTCATCTCATTCTTCTGATAATAAAGCACATGGGGAGACTTTGCCAGTGAAACCTTTTCCACTGATCTAAAGGAAAATGCTTGAGAGACAGAGAAAAACACAGATGTTGACTAGAAAAATTAAGAGTACCATGGAATTGAACCAGAATCTGAATTTGGGAGATAGAGATGAACAAGACGATAACCAGCAATACTGAAATTAGTGGATAAATGTAAGACTGCAAAGCATCAATTACATTTGTGAAATAGGTCTATATAAGAAAAAGTGGAAAGAGTGGAGTTTTGCTGACTTTTTAAACTTGCAGAAAACTGAAAGGCATTTGCCTCAATTCATGTCATTAATGTTTGAAAGGACACTGGGGGAGAGGAAGCTTAAAGGTAACTGTAAGTGAAACAATTTCTGCTCTTAACAGTATTTCTATGAAACTTTTCATGATATAAATTGCATGTTTTATACTAAAGCATTCTTAGCTGTTCTTGTATGTGATAAAGACACTAAAACAAACAAATGGATTTTTTTCTCGATTTCTTTCTTTCTTCTTTTAATATTAAGAAATGTAGGCATTACAGTGCAAAAAGAGGCAAAAAAGCTAAACCAGAGCATATTTAAGTTAATAGGTTGTAATCATGTAATGTTGAAGTGGGGGATGGGGTGCAAAAGTACATAGACCATAATATATGTAGAGCTCATATGTTTCTCTTCCTTTTGCATAGGTGAATGTCTTAAAGATCCTTGGCTTAATCTAAAAGCAAATTTTAAGTGGAAACAAGTAAAAAGAGAACACTGAATATAATGACAAGTTTTCCCTTAGCAATAAATGTTTCAGCTTGTCTTTAGAAGACTACATTTTTTCTCTTACTTTCCCATGGAAACAAGCTGGTAATATTGCAATAAAAAGCCAGAACACTGGTTATTTTAAGGCTAAAAGTTAATGTTTTGTGAAAACATGCAAGTTGTTTTTTTTACACTTCTGGGAGGGAATAAAGGTAAAAAAAACAAGATACCAGTTGGTGTAAGTAGAAGCACAAGCAATCATCTTGCATCTTAGCATGGACACCCTAAATTTAAGGCTAATTAAAGCTTGTGTTTGCAGCTGTCTAGTTCAGACAATTGTTCCTATTATGAATGTTAAGCTTCATTACTTTCATATTACATTTAGCTTTGTGTGTTTATACTAAGTTAATAGGTTAGGATGTTCTGGGAGTATGTTTAGGTTTTTGTTTTAGGGTTTTCATTTTAAGCAAAAAGCCTTGTAAAATGTGACATAGGTTCCAATGTTGATGATAAGAAAAACTGCTTAAAGGATTAACCTGCCAAACATTAGTATGTGAATGAATCACAAAAGCTGTGTATAGAGATTTTAAAAAGCCGTCATATATAAAAGGTATAAATAACTTCTTATCATAATGTTTACATTTTCCATATTATCTTTGAATGTGAATTTCACCACAGGTATAGACAAAAAAGAAATAATATTTAATTATATTAAGACATGCAATATTTGGTATATATAGCAAAGCTACAGGAGAACTATTTGGAAAGAACTAAGTGTGTGAATTTGACAAAGAAATTATTTCAGAATGGATACTCAGCAGAATATCAGGGACTCAGGAAAATAGAAGTATTTATATTATTTGCTAGAGGAGCTTCAACAGTGATAGAAGAAGAAAAACAGATAATGATGGCAGACTTTGGTAGTAGAAGGCTACTAGCAAGGGATGAAGACTATGCTAGCTTAAAACTGATATCATTGAGCTTAAAAATAACTTTCAATAGAATATTACTTATAGGTGAAGACTGGAATTTGATTTGCAACAATGAAGATATATCTAGGGGTCTAGAAGGGAAATATAACAACATAGGATCAATTTCTGAAGAAAGTTATGAAAATATTTGGCATGGAAGTTGTGATTTCAGTAGGAATTCAGAAACAAATGTACATATTATTGTCTAAGCTACAATAACTGAGCTAGACAAGACAGAAATTATATTTCACAAGAACATGTGCATTTTAATTGAGAACTTTGACACACATTCAATAACTTTTTTTAGAGCATGTGCCAATAATTATAAAGACAAAAATCATTAGACACTGGAGCTTCCCAACCTACCTGTTAAAAAGAGAGAAATTTAAGGAATGAGTAGTGGAAATCATTTGGGAGTTATTAGGAAAGATAGAAAGTACATCAGAAGTTGTACCTAGTGAGTGGGATAAAATGAAAGTGGAATTTAAAAATAGGGTAGAAATAAAAGAAAAAGAAATATGGTTATGAGTAGCAAAAATTATTTAGAGGGGATGACAAAGATTAAAGTATTACATGATAAGGGGAATCTCACAGAACAAGAAGAGTCACAATTGAGAGTGCTAAAGAGAAAATAAGGGACAATCTAGATAATATGCATGAGATTAGAAAGACTGCTGTTAAGCAACTCATTTTGATAGTAACTCCAGAGCACAAAAGCTTACTATGAGTTAGGTAACAGGACATAGAAAGGGTTGTTGCCAAACCTAGGGAAACTATAACACTTAAAAATAACCTGAGATCCTGTGGAGGTATTAAATATATTTGGTAAATTTTATGAAAATCTATATAAAGAAAAGAAATGAGGAAAATATGAAAAAGCACAAATGGAAATATTTATGCCAATGTTAGAGATGGATGAGACTCAACAATTATCACTTAAGACAGGAGGAGATGAGACAAAAATGGTGATGCATAATCAATCTGCTGGAATGTCTCCCAGAACAGATGGTATTCCTGTGGAAGTTTGGAAGCCAGCAGGGAAGAAAGTGTAAAAGATCTGGAAAGTTTTGTTTATAGTATTTTAAAGGGGGGGGGGGAGCATCAAAATCCTGGAAGAAAGTTGTGGTGGAGCTAATACCTAAACACTGTAAGGAACTATCAGGTCCAGCTTCATACAGGCCCATTTCCATTTTATAACATGATTAGAAAGTATTTATGTCTATAATGGCTAAAAGAATGGCAAAGGTATTACCAAAATTGATAGGTATTGATCAATGTGGTTTTTTGAAGGGGAGGGAAACATTTGACAACATTAATAAAATGTTGATGCTCCAAGAAAATACCACTGCTGTTGGTGGGGTCTTGATGCAGAGAAAGCACTTGATAGAGTGAGGTGGGATTTTATGAAGAGTGCAATGGAAGAATTTGCATTTCCTGATGGAATAATAAGGTTAATTAGGATATATGATAATCAAAAGCAAAAATCAAACTGGGAAGGTTTCGTTCTTGTAAGTTGTTTCTGAACAGAGCAACTAAGCAGAGTTGTCCTACTTCCCCTTTGCAATTTTTGTTATAATTGGAACCATTGGCAAAGAAAATAAGGGACTCAGAAATTGAAAGATATAATTGGTATGGTATTCAAGAAAAGTTGGCTTTATTTGCAGATGATGTTATTTTGTACTCGATGGAAATAGAAAACAACATGTTAGGGTTGCGGACCATTTTGACACAGTTTTTTTTTGGGATATAAAAAATTAATGAAGATAAAAGAAAGGCTATAGTTGTAAATTATGTATCCACATATGAATTGCCTTAGCAATACCCATATTTATGGTGATATAATAAAATGAAGTATTTACAAGTACGGGTTCAAAAAGATGCTGTTATGGCAGCTAAGGATATGTGAAAATAGACTAATTGTGTGTGAGAGAACTAATATCTGTTAGTGTTGACCTCAGTTTGTAGTGAAATCCTTTGTCTAGAGGCCTATCTGTTTACTTAGTGAGAGAAAGTGAACAGAACTGGTTTTGTCTGGGCAGGGCATTCCTGCAACTGTATTTTCTGGATAATATGTCTGTTTCTGCTTTCTGTGCCTTAAATCAGATATACCTGTTATTCAAGTTGTGCTGAGATACTGACTTCCTGCCTGCTGTGATATTCAGAAAAGATAAGTGTTTATTCTCATTTTTCATCTGCACTTTTGATTTAATATCTCTGTAATCTGTACTACTGGGTTTTCCTACCCACCCTGTTCTTGTGGTGGTCTTATGCCTTGGTGGCTTTGAGTTGCCCATCTCTGGTATAAAGTTGATACTGGACACTCCCCCCCAGTCACATTACATCAGCTCATTCTACTGTTAATATTAAGAACTTAGCAAAGGCACACCCCTTTAGCTTCTGCATATTGCTTCTGCATATTGAATTATCTCATTATCTTCTGCCTCTTCATTTTCTACTAAAAAATAAAATGTTTCCTACCTCTCCTTGAACTAATCTTCATTTTTTCCCTTAGATCTGCTAGTTCTCTGCTCTCCTGCACTTTCACTAGCTTATTAGTCTAGCAGTTTAAACTATTCCTGGTGCCAGAAAGTGTGGTCTTCAAATTTTCCCTTAGAACTTGCTGGTTTCTCAGTAGTAGCACTAAAATCTGAATCCCTGTGACTAGCACTTGATCTAAAACCTACTGGAATGCACTAGGAAGCCTTAAACTGATACAAGCCCTCAATCCTAATTATTTGTTAATAAGGAGAAATTAATTGTAGGCACTGAACAGCCTATAATTGCAAAGTACCTTGCCAAGGTAAGGGAAAACAGCTCTTGTACTTTGCAAAAGAAACACCAAACCAGGCATGTCCAAGGGTCAGCTTCCAGTGATTTCTCCTGTCCACCTGGTGAATCTGGGAATACTGAGGCAATGCAGCAATTGCTTCATGTACATAGACAACCCTCTCCTCCTACCACCCAACACTATAACCTGCGAGAGATGCACCTACATAGCCAAACTGGAAGCAAAGCTCTCTCCAGCCAAGATTGTGCTAGACAGTCAAGAGGAGAATGTTAACGGGTCTATATTATACAGGTGAAGTTTCAAAACTTCGAACCTCACATGAGCAAACTCATATGAGGGAAGTTCGAAACATCAACTATATAATAAAAAAACAAAAACAGAAAACTTACCTTAATGCTCTGAGTAGGGGGGCAAGCCCCTCTGCACCCCCCACACCTCCCCTACTTAAATATATCAACTCCAAGAATGCACTTCAGTGCAGAAAGGGAAAATGTCCCATTCTGCGGGTGAAAAGTTGTTGACTTTCATCTTCAGCTTTTCCAACATTCGATCATATGATGTTGACCATCTATGATTTGAATATCGGAATGCTTGGTCATCTAATATAGACCCAAGGTTAACACCTGCACTACACCTCAAGCAACACATAGCCCTTCAAAACTCATGGCACCAACATCGACACATAGTAACACTAAACATCCTTATGCGGAGGCCCTTAACATTAACCTGCCTAAGCAACAAGGACCTCTGAAGCTGAAATGCAAACACCAATCACAACCAAAGTGACACACAGCTCAAAACACGAGTGTGCCACCGAACAACAGCCCCTAAGTCAAGACAATGTACCCAACACTTTAGTCATAGGTCACTCTATAGTCAGGCACACTGAAGTCCTACTCACCAAGCTGAACAAGGTGAAAATTACTATCAGCTGCCTGTTCAGTTTCAGGATCTGCCACATAACGCATGCACTCAAGTCACTCCACAACAAGTACAAATATGACTCTGTCATTGTCCATGTTGGAGTGAATGACTTGAGACGTACCTCCCTGGTCTACATGAAAAGAGACATGTAAGAGCTCTGGGATCATGTGGTCTAGGCAGGTATGACCCTAGCCCTGAGCAGTATTCTGCCTTTGCCCAGAATGATACCACAGTATAAGGACAAAATGATTAACTTCAATAATTGGCTAAGTTTCTGGTGTCATTCAAAAGGGATCCAATATCTGTCTGCCTGGGATGACATGGTCGACAAACCACAATGCTTTGCCAGAGATGGTCTGTACCTGTCACCCCTGGGATTTAGGTTACTGGCTAAGGCTCTTGCCACACCTATAGTGCCATTTTTAGACAAGGCTCAAAGGACAAACCCACCACTGTAAAAGATATAAGTATGCAAAATCTGAAGGTAATGTTCCTCAATGCTAGAGGTCTAAACCTCAAAATGCACTCTCTCAAGACACTCCTAAAAATTGAGAACATTGATATCTGTGCAGTAATTGAGACCTGTTTCAAGGCTCCAGAGAGCACCCCTGCAATACCAAGCTACAACTCTTACCACACTTTTCGGCCACCAAACCAGGACTGAAGCACTAAATGTGGAGGAGTGTCCATATTCACCAAGGATATTCACACCTCCAGGCTAGTTGCCCAACACAATGCATCTGAAATTCTACAGGGGCAACTAACACTAGGTAAGACTGCAATCCAAATTTTAGCTTGCTACAGATCCCCCACCATGCCCCAAGATTCTCACTACACCTTTCTAAACATACTAGATAATATTAAGATACAACCAAACACCCTAATACTGGGTGATTTCAACTACCCTCCCATTAATTGGGAAAACTACTCGGGTACCAACACCTGTCCCCAACAGTTCTTGGAATTCATAAATTCCAATGCCCTGGATCAACTAATCCATAGTCCCACCAGGAGCTCAAATAGGTTTATCTTCATAATGTCACGGATGGTTTGTGCGATCGCGCATAACATCGAACCATATGAGCAAATTTAAGAATGTGTTTGTAGCACTATGTCGAAACTCACTTAGTGGAATCTGGATGTCAAAAAGATGTTGTTCATTTGAATGGCAAATTGCATTCGTAATTCAGCCATTCGAACATCTGTGAAGCGACATTATGGATTTATGCAGGTGTGCTTTCACTGAATTGTTTGTCGCACAAACCATGCACGACATTATGAAGGTAAACCGCTTAAATATCCTAGACCTGGTCATTACCAACATGGAAGATCGATGCTCCACACCGGTGGTCACCCCCTGGTTGGTCAGGTCTGAACATAAGCTAATCACCCTTGACATCCACATTCCACCCCCACCCCCCAGTAGGGCAACCTCCATAAAAAACTTCTCCAAAGCCAACTTCATGCTACTCAAGTCAGAAGTGACAAACTTCATGGCACCCATGCAGACGAGAACTGAAAGTTCAACCGCTGAATCCTACACTAAGGCACTGTATAAGCACATCCACTCGTGCATTAATCATGACATTCCAAACAGAACCAAGACGGTCTCCTTCAAAAAAAGGAACCCAATTTGGTGGTCCACTGCCATAAACAAACTATACAACAGACGGAAGAAACTGTTGCAGAAAAAAGGAAAATTCCAGGATAAAAAAAAAAAACTCCTTTACCAGCCTTAGAAGCTGAGATCCCTCATAAAATCTTCCAAAGCTAGTTACGAAAATAAAATTGCCAAAGATTCCAAGGACAACCACAAGACATTTTATAGTGATGTCAAGAATCTAAATGGCAATGCTCAGATCTGCTCTGAGCTACAACAGAATGGCATTAAATTTACTGATCCCAAGGATATTGCCAATATCCTGGCAGATAGATTCAGTGCCAACTTCACCCCCCTCTCACCCCCTAAAGGGCCAATCTCAATATCAAAAGATTGCCATATTCTGGTATTCATGGCCACACAGGTAAAAAACACACTTTCCAAAGCTAAAAATACAACATCCATAGGACAAGACAACATCCTGGGCTGTGTGCTACATGAACTACAAAATGAACTTATACCTCACCTAAGTGTCATGTTTAATCACAGCCTCACTTCAGGCTTCATGCTCAATGAGTGGCGCACAGCTACAGTTATCCCACTCCACAAGAAGGGATCCACCTTGGATCCCAGGAACTATCATCCCATCGGCCTGACAAGCCTGATCTGCAAAGCCATGAAACACATTATCATGGAACTTATAAACAAAGACAATGGCAACCTTCAAACACTGGAGCCCACCTAGTTTGGTTTCGTAAATGGCTGATCTTGTCTCCTCAACCTGACTGACTTCTTTGAATCAGTCTCCAGAGCCATGGACAAGGGTAAGGCGGTCCACACAGCCTATCTGGACCTTGCCAAGGCCTTCAACACCATCCCCCACTCTGGAATCATAGATAAACCTACTAAGCTGGGCATTAATCCCTACGTCACTCTATGAGTTGCCAACTGGCTTACTGACAGAGTCCACACTGTAAAAGTAGCCGACTCAAAATCCACCTCCAGACAAGTGACAAGTGGAGAACCTCAGGGTTCAGTCCTGGGACCGCTCTTGTTTGGCATCTACTTCTCCAACATACAGGCCAGCATAAGGGACTCTGGCTAACAAAGTTCGCAGATGACTGCAAACTGGGAGCCATTATTGACTCCCCAAATGATGTGGATATTCTACAAAAGGGCCTTATAGAAACAGATGCTTGGTGCCAGAGCCATGGGCTCAAGCTCAGTGCCAAGAAATGTATAGTTATCCCCTTTGGGAAAAAACATGTACAACTGAATTACCACATAAGTGGCAGTACACTAAACATCGAAAGTGTGATAAGGGACTTAGGGATACAGGTGGACAGTGGTCTCACCTTCGATAACCACATAGCCACAACAGTCAGGAAATCCTTCTATGTGGCACACCTCATCACTAAGGGCTTTTCATCCAGAAAAAAAGGTAGTCATTGTCCCACTGTACTCATCCCTCATTAGACCCATTATAGAGTACAATACCCCATTTGGTATTTACCTCAGAAGACATCCGCAAAAACTGGAATGGCTACAAAAATACCTCACCAAAAGAATCACAGGCCTAAAGCAGATGCCCTGTGCTGACCATCTAAAAAACTCCAGCTGTACTCTGTTGCATATCTCCTACTCAGAGCTGATCTCTGATTAACATACAAGGCCATGTCAAACCCAGTGCTGTTGGACATGCTACACTTAAAGAAATCCCAATCCTTCAGAGCTACATACTCCAGGGATCTAAACCTGGTCATCACAATGAACAAAACATGCTGGAGGGATAGGTTCCTGACCCAGAGACTCCCCATACTCTGGAATAGACTTCCCACACATGTCAAGCTGAGTGCCTCTTTGGCCCTGTTCAAAAGGAACCTTAATGATTGTATCGGAGATAGGAATGCACCCTGGGGATCACATCAGTTGCCCTGCTAGAGAGGGGATGAGGGAAATAAATATTCTGGGAAGAAATAGTCAGGGAATTGTTATAGCTAGGCTTGTATAGGCCCTAGGGCCGATAGCCTAGTACCAACCTATGAACCTATGAAACAAAAGATAATAGAAAAACTGAGAAACTGGAAACTCTTGCCTATTGATACAGATAGCAAGACTCAACATGTAAAATCTTTATTAGTCCCTTTAGTTTTATATACAGGCCAGACATATTTTTATGAACCAGAGGAGAGGTTGTCGATAGTAGTTAATAAAAAGCTGAAGGATTTTATCTGGGAGGGAAGAGGCCAAGAATCAAGTGGGATAAGTTGATCCTTCGAATAGAACAAGAAGGTTTAGGATTACTTGATTGAAAGGAATATTTTAGAGCTACACAGTTAAGGCTCTTGTACATAAAAGAAGCAGAAAGCCACAGTTCAAAGTGGAAAGGGAGGGTGATGAAGCAGGGGGGGAATTCACAAAATAAGGTAAGAGTGAGATTTTGGATGCAGATCCTTAAGAAGAATAACAACAGCCATTTGGAATATTATATTCATAACGTAGCATAAAGTATTGTAAGAACTAAGCCAACATGGGAATGGAAAAAGGAGATTCTGCTGATAGGGATGAGTGCACTTAGGGGTACAGAGAATAGGCAAGAGAATGCTGGAATTTACTGCAGGAAGCTTGCAAAGGAACCAAGGTATAGAGGACAAATAATTAGAAAGGGAAAGGTAATAGAATGGGAAGAGGCTAAGAAGACTTTGGACTGCAGGCTAGAGATTGCCTTCCCTATCAATGATTGATATCAGAATACAGGAAACAGAAAGGGTTAGGGGAATCCTAAATGGAAGACCTGCATTGGCTGAGATTATTTTGTTGAATCTAGAACAGAAGCTGCTGTTAAAAAAGGGATACTTAGTAGGACATATAAAATATTGCATGCTAACTATGGGAATCAATCAGTGGAGGTCAGATACAAATGGGAAAAGAGATTAAATAAGTAATTCACAAAGAAAGAATGGGAGGACATACATATGTTTCCCAAATATGCAACAAAATCCAGAAGATTTAGAATTTTTGCTCAGAAATGTTTGCATAACTACTTTTGTCCCCCCCACACTTTAAATAAATCACACCAAACACATAAAGCAATTTGACGACCTTTATTGAACACTATTGTACAATGAACTTATACACACAAAACAACATCAATTATCTTCATCAGCAACAATCTCAGGGCAGCATCACTACTCATCTTGGATGAATTTACCTCAGGGCAGTGTACCTACTCACCCTGATACCTCCTCCACTGGGGCAGCGTACCTACTCATTCAACACTTAAATAGGCAGCGTACCTGCTCACTTCACCTCCTGACCAAACAATCATTAACCAATAAATAACCACCTTCCTTAGAGGGGGAACAGAAGAGGACAATCATGTCCCTCTTCTCCACCTTAAACTGCCCAACATCTTCCATCCATATCCAAAAACCAAAATGTACCTACTTCCCTTAATCCCTACCACTTAATCCTGTCATAAGTCCCTCCTTCCCCTACATCACTTCCTTTAACCTCTCTCTTTTTCTTTAACCCTTTCACCACTACAATCCCATTATCCTACCTATCTGCAAACACCCATTAATTCCTAACTTCTACACCCCCCCCACCCCTTTACCCTTGCTCGTGGGACCAGGACAACTTAGTTTTTTCCAAACTACATTTGTCCTGGACCCCCTTTAAATAAACCACACCAAACACATAAAGCCATTTGATGACCTTCACTGAACACTATTGTACAATGAACTTATACACACGAAACAACATAAATTATCTTCATCAACAACGATCTCAGGGCAGCGTCACTACTCACCCTGGATGAATTTACCTCAGGGCAGCGTACCTACTCACCCTGATACCTCCTCCACTGGGGCAGGATACCTACTCACCCAGCACTCAAATAAGCAGCGTACCTGCTCACCTCACCTACTGACCAATCAAACATTAATCAATAAATAACCACCTTCCTTAGAGGGGGAACAGAAGAGGACAATCCTGTCCCTCTTCTTTGTCAACAGCCTGGTCCCCAAGTTGTTCCCCCTCCTAAACCCTAGCCTCAACCATACCCTCTAAAAAGAGCTTCAAATGCAGATTAAACAGGTCCAATCCTACCTCATTAAGATGGACCCCATCCGTTCGGTACCAAAACTCCTCTCCATCCCCAAAATCTCTATGATCAATGGTAGGCATCCCCAAAATTCTTAACTGCGTAGCCAGTCTCTGATTGATGAATCTCCTGGCCCTTTCAATTGTCCTATAACTAAAAGCACTCCTCCAACACAAATGAGGAACCAACTCTGACCAGACAATTTCCATACCTGGGTACAATGCCTGTTATCTCAGCAAGTCCTGAAGAATAATATCCACTAATCGGTTTTTGGAAAGAATGCTGAAATCATTGCCCCCAAATGAATTACTAATATGCAAGGACACCCCACCTTCAATTTAACCTTCTCAAATTCATGCAACAACTTATCCCACCTAAGAACCCTAACCCCATGCTAAGTCACTGACCACCCCAAATGTGATAAACCCAAATTTATCCCATCTTCCCTGACTAACGCACACTTCTCTGCCCAGTGAATATACAAATGCCCCAAGATGATAATATGCTTCCCTAAAAGAAAAGAAAAGAAAATTAATAATCAGGCCACAACTTTATCTAATATATGATAAAAATGCATTTGAAGACCACCTCCCCAATCTCTTAATCACTTCAATGGAACTACCCTTTCTAGCTAAATCTGAAGCCCTACTGATCCTAAACGAGTGAGCTGCAAACTTATCTGCTGGAAATCCATGCAACGTAAAACCCTCCTCACCAAACCTATGAATCTACTACTCGACACCACCTCCCCATCCACTGAACAAAAAATTAACTCATCTACACTCCTCTTCTGCCTCCTCATGAATTCTTTAGCCCACATTACTGGACAAAGGCTAAGATTCCTGTCAGGTCTAATCACCACCAAGCATCCCCTACTCAACTGATCTGTCTTACTCTTCCTTATTGCAATAGTAACCCCTCCCTCACCTATGATAACATCCTTCCAACATAACAAACCTAATAACTTCGAAATACTGAAGGCGCCAAAATATAACCATGTATACAACATGCCCCACATGAAGTAATCTGAAAACCCCCCCTTGTAACAAACCTAACCCTTTCAACAAAACTTTCAATATAACCCTCTTAAGCGGCCATTGAATGTCCCTACATTCCACCACCACTCTCCCTCTAACCACTCAACATTCACCCTAATGTCCAAGACTTGGTGAAATCTTGCAATCCTGCTACCTTAGTGAAAATGCTAATTGCAGCCATATCCACCTTGACTGTTTGCAAAGCCTTGCCTATCTCCCAAGCACGAGCTACATATCGCAATAGTAATTCCTCCAACCATATCCCCTCCTCTTCTGGCAACTGCAAAACAAACTGATTAAGATCATAAAGAGCCCTACCATATGCCTTCCTCATAGAAGGGGCCCAGGAATGCCATACCAACTGCCTGGTTGCTTCGACCCAAGATTCCACACCTCCACTGGCAGGGTATCTGGAACTTCCTCCACCCATGGAGCCAGCCCTCGAAACCTGCAAAACTGAAATCGGGACAAGCTATCAGCAATCTCATTCTTTGCACCAGGCACATGCATGAATATTGTAAAGAGATAAAAGAGCAGGAAGTTGGATCTTTAGAAGATGGTAGGAAGAAATTACATAGACAAAAATGGAAATTGTGGGAACAATACATGCAAAAATGTCTTAGAGGAGGAATGAGGTTTAAGATAAGTCAGGAACTGAACAGTTTATGTAATGTTAGTGTGTTTATACTGTATTGAACAATATATATGATGTATAATGTTTGTAAATGTGAAAGTGTTAAACTGTTTGATTACTATTATATAAATATACCCTTACCTATGTCACAAGTAATAATTCAATAAAAGTGTTTTTAAAATGATTAAAAGAAGGCAAAGCTATTAAGACAGACTTGATGTTATCAAAAGCTGTGACTATTTGCTCAATTCAAAAAATTAACTGACAAAAAGGTAGTTAAAGGAATTAATTGAGAAATGGATCTATGCAAATGTAATGTAAGCCAAATAAAATGCACAAAATGTGACATAAAGTTAGAATGTATTGCTACAGTAATGGATATGAAAAGTAGATGTAAGGACCCATAATGAAGATCATACATGCTGGTCTAATCTAATTGTAGCTTAGAGTAGGAGTTGCTATAAATTTGAGTTAGGGACATTTCCTGTTTTAAATCAATTTTGCAAAATCTATGCTAGAAATGAAAAGTTTTTGAAGATGTATAAATGCAAAAGCAAATGTGTTCAAAATTGTCTCTGTGCTGTTGAACAAACAAGAAAATCAACTCTATGTTAGAAATATTAAGGAAAGAAAATGTACACAGTGACATCTAAAATACGTCAGAAACACTGCAGAAGAAAACAAGTCTGACTGGAAGAAATGCACAGAATTAGTGGGAATATGTTAAATTTAGACTAGATGTATAGTATACAATTTTGCCTCAAAATACATTCAAAACTTCAAGACAAAATGGTTCTGAAAAGAAATGTTTGTATAATGTGCATATTCTTAATGTCTTCTGTCTACTGAATAATACCTTTTGTGGTATGTTAAAAAAACAAACAAAACAAAACAAAAAAATGAAATGCAAACTCCTTTTGCAAACATATATAAAGTGAATCCCATTAATACCTTTGTATGGCTTGTAAGAAGTTCTGACTGATAAAAACAATTCAACGTAATGCAATTGCACATAATAAATCACACAGACTCAGAAACATTTCAGATAGTCTGAAGAGCTGTAACAGTGATATTCTACAGATATATTCACAGGCTAATGAAGTTTCCCAGGAGCTTATCAAAAAAAGAAAAGCTCATACCACAGCACTGATACATGGTCCAAGAATTTAACCTGCAGCTCACAAGAGTAAGATAAAGCAGATAAAGCTTAGGTGGCATTAAGAATGAATTAGAGCCAAGAGAATGGTTGGAGAGTTTGGTTACTGCTACAAAGTAAGGCAGGATTTTTGTATTGATCCACATGATATGAATAAAGTGACTTAAAGAGAACCAGTGCAAGTTGCTGACAGCTTAAGTGGTCATTACCCAAACTAATGACTGGTGCCAGAAGCATGGCCCCAAACTGAATGCCAAGAAATGCCATCATTATCTCATTTGGGGAAAATGGTATCCCCACTAATTATCACCTTAATAACAATGTACTAAGCATGTAATCTGTCGTGAGGGACCTGGGCATCCAGGTTGATAGCAACCTCACTTTTTACCACCACATTGCCTCTGTTGTACAGAAGGCTTTCTACATGGCCCACATCATAAATAAGGGTATTTCATCCAGGAACAAGGAGGTAATAACATCCCTGTACTCCTCCCTTATTAGACCCATTATTGAGTACAATGCCTCTTTTGTCATGTACCTTGCCAAGCACATCCAACATATAGACTACTCAGAGGTGACCTGTGTTTGGTATGCAAGGCCATCTCAGACCCAGCCTTAATGGAGTTGCTGCATATCCATAAGACAAACTCCACTCGACCAACCCACACACAAGGCCTTAACCTAGTCTGTGACATTAATAGAACTTGTTGGTGGGATAAATTTGTATCCCAAAGACTCTCCCATCTGCGGAATAGAACTCTTTAGCCCTCTTTAAGAGGAACCTAAACGACTGGATGGGAAACAAAAAAAACACCCCTGGGATCCCACCTGTGGAACATAGGTGAAAATCTGGGCTAGGCTTATAAGGGCCAATAACCAGATCCAAACCAAGTTGAGAAGGTGGAATGTATTAATGATTGTAAATTTGATGTTAGAGGCACAGATACATGTGAAAGTAAAGGTGTTATATATGCGTTGTTTTGCCCTTGCAAGTTATTCTATGTAGGTGAAACGAAACTGATGTTTCGCATTAGATTTATGGAACATTTGAGAGATGTTAAACATCAGAGGGAAGACAAAATGATTTCCTTACATTTTAAAACCCATCATCAAGGTAATGTTCATCTTTTAAAAGGTAGTATTTTAGAACAAATTGATTGTATGTGGGATAATGAAGAAGTATTGAAACAAAAATTATTAGATAAAGAATGTATTTACATCTTAAAGTATAATACAATGGTCCCTAAGGGACTAAACAATGAATTAAATTGGAAGTGTTTACTTTAAGTATTTCATTACTTAATTATTTAATTAATTGGTGTTAAAAAAGTTTAAGGATATATAATTGTGTTTTAGAAATTAACTGGTATCCCATGAAGGTGGTAACACCGAGGCGCTAGAATTTGTTACTATAGAATAAATATTCTCATTTTATATTTTGTGCACTTTTTTCTGTGTTCCAGAATTTGGTTTGGATCTGGTTGTTGCAGTTTTTTCGTACATTGTTGTTGCAGTTTTCTATGGCTTCTGATCCACACCTGGATGTTCCTCGTGTTTTCAGAGAGGAATCCAATTTTCTGGGAGGAGCAAGTGGTGGAATGGGTTCCATTCGGGGGACTCAAATTACTATGGAACATTTTTTGGGTGCTCCACAGACTTTTTCTGCTCAGGTTAATGAAAACCGTATGACTAATTCAGGTACAGGACAGCTTTTGAGTGCTTTTGAAAATGAGAGAGCTAAAAGAACATCTAACCCTTTCGTAACAATAGGCCAAACTCTAAATGTGTTTCCAGCAGATAAAAGAGATTTGTGTGACAAATTTGAAAAACTGCTTGAAAAAGAAACACGAGTACACTTTAATATATTGGGATTACAGAGATACATTGAATTGAACATTACACCTAGGGGTCTCCGTTTTATAAAAAAACTCAGTACACCATTCGATATGAATTGTTCTGTGGATAAGAAATTCAAAGAACGTTGGTTAGCGGCATCCCATAAATGTGTTACAGAGTGGCTACATATTTTGATCGAAAGGGATCAAGTAAAACAGAAAAAAATGAAAACAAGAATTACCTTTGCTGTCTAATAATATATATAGTTTTCTAGGCACTCAAAATATTGACAGTTTTATGAGTAAAATTAATGAGAAGTTATCCACTCTTGAAGAAGAAATAATAGACCAAAAACAGACTAAATTATGAGACATCAAAGATTATGAAAGTGGGCAGGCTTTTGTTGCACAGTCCAATGAAAAATGGAAGAACCAACGGTGGGACAACAGAAGTTTAAAAAAAAGGGCTTCAGTGTCATTTGTTTCTTCAGAAGGAACTAATATATCTGGATGTGAAGGGAGCAGAGAGGAAGAATTTCCTTATCTACCGCCAGCACAGCAACCTGAAAAATTTCATCAGCGTTTTCAAGGCAATGGAGAATATAATCAACAACAACAAGGACAGAAAAGAGGGAGGAATAACTATGCAACCCAACAGAGAAGAGGTTTTGGAAACATACAACACAATGGACATTACGATGGATAATATAGCAGTAAAATGTTTAAAAAAACAATGTTGCTAGTGTTAAAAAAATAATAATTCAGTTGTCAATTTGTCTAAATATGATTTAAATGACGAACAGTATGAAGTTTTAAATTTGGATTTTAAATTTATTCCTACGGTTATTCCTAGGGTACATGTAGTTAAACAGGAAATTTTTAGATTTGTAAGAAAGTTACATTTGAGACACTTTTTTTCTGAGGATGTTCATAGGAATGTTATGGATACAATTCATGAAGAGTCAGATGAAAGTTTTCATTCGTGTTGTGAAGAAATCTTTGAGCATGCAAATACGAATGCGTATTGTAATATTGATAGTTCTGAGTTTCCAGTGAAAAAGAAATTTATTCCACCATTTGAAAATGAACAGATAGCGGACTTTAGTTCAATGGTTAATTTTGAAGGGGAAAATATATGTAAGGAAGTCATGAAAAATAAGTCTACCATCAAGTATAATTTAACACTTAAAGAATGGCGTTCTTTGAAAGAATTACAAATGAATGCAAATTTAATAATAAAACCAGCGGACAAAGGCAATAAAATTGTTATAATGAATATAGTCCAATATTTTAATATGTGTATGGAACACCTTGATAATAGGGATGTGTATGAAATAAGTGACATAACAAATATGAATCATCTTTAAAAGAATATGATAAATTGATAAATAAGGGCATTAGATTAGGGTATTTTACAGAAAAAGATTCTAAAGATAAATTTTCCAACAAGCAGTGTGAAATGGCTATTTTTTTTGTTTACCAAAAATACATAAGGACATATATAACCCTCCTGGAAGGCCCATTATTTCGGCTTGTAAATATTTTTTACATAATGTGGGTTTGATTTTACATAAGTTGTTACTACCTCATGCACAAAAAGCTTCAGCATATATTCAAAATAGTTTTGATTTTTTGGAAAAAAATTCTACATTTAAATGGAAATATAATAACTATTGGCTAGTAATTGATGTTAAAAGCTTCTACACCGCAATCAAACATATAGATGGTTTAAAAGCTATCATTCATGTTTTGGGGGACAGTCCTTTGTCCCACTTTGTCACTGAATTAGTAGAATTCTGTTTAAAAAAACAATTATTTTTGTTTTAATAAACAGTTATACAGGCAAAAACAAGGTACTGCTGTGGGAGCACCATTTGCTCCCATGTATGCCAATATTTTTATGTCATTTTTTGAAGATACATTTTTATATCAACAACAGTTTGTGAAGAGGTATGTAAAATGGTGTTATAGGTTTATCGATGATTTAATTTTTATTTGTGAAGGTGGCTCCAATGAAATTGAAGATTTTATATCTCATTTGAATAAAAATCCATACAAATTAAGTTTCGATGGATTAGAACAAGGCAATAAAGTAGTATATTTAGACATGATTTTGGTGGGTAAAATAACTGGAGAGGTGGTGATCAGAATACACAGGAAATTTATAGATGGTGGACAGTATTTACATGCTTCTAGCTGCCATGCTCCCCATGTTATAAAAGCTCTCCCGTATGGAGAATTTTTGAGGTTGTCCAGAATATGTTCAGATAAAAATGTTTTACAACAGGAAATAAGGACAACAACTAACATGTTTTTACAAAGGGGATATGATTCAGTGAATGTGGGCATGGCAGTGGAAAAAGTTTTGGGCGATGCAAGTACAATAAGTAAGAAATGAAGGAGCTATACAGGGGAATGCATTTATAATATCCAAAAAGGTAATAAAATTGACCCAGTGTATTTTGTTTTTACATACAATTAGACGTTGCCCGTTCGATTCTCACTTAAAGCGTCTACTGTGTGACGACATGCGTGAATGGGCGTTCCTTCGTTGAAGGTTGTGCGTTAGGCCCGGCAAGCCAGCATGTAAAACTCTACTGCCAATCATTAGCGGACCGGAGTTCCGCTGTGGCGACCCCTAACCGGGAAAAGCCGAAAGACACACACACACACACACACATTAGAAGTGATGAATTAGTTAAATTAATTAAACACAGTTGGAAGTTTTTAATACAAGATAAATGTCTGTCCATCATCTTACTAAACCAACCATTTTTCTCATTTACTAAAGGGAAAATTTTAAGAAATATGTTGGTTCACGGAGATTTTAGTATGCCAACACCCAATCCCGCTAAACCATTGAATAGTATGGGTACAGTGAGATGCGGGAGGTGTAAAATTTGTACACATATTGTTGAGAAGGTGGAATGTATTAATGATTGTAAATTTGATGTTAGAGGCACATATACATGTGAAAGTAAAGGTGTTATATATGCGTTGTTTTGCCCTTGCAAGTTATTCTATGTAGGCAAAACAAAACGGATGTTTCGCATTAGATTTATGGAACATTTTAGAGATGTTAAACATCAGAGGGAAGACAAAATGATTTCCTTACATTTTAAAACCCATCATCAAGGTAATGTTCATCTTTTAAAAGGTACTATTTTAGAACAAATTGATTGTATGTGGGATAATGAAGAAGTGTTGAAACAAAAATTATTATATAAAGAATGTATTTACATCTTAAAGTATAATACAATGGTCCCTAAGGGACTAAATAATTAATTAAATTGGAAGTGTTTACTTTAAGTATTTAATTACTTAATTATTTAATTAATTGGTGTTAAAGACGTTTAAGGATATATAAGTGTGTTTTAGAAATGAACTGGTATCCCATGAAGGTGGTAACACTGAGGCGCTAGAATTTGTTACCATAGAATAAATATTCCCATTTTATATTTTGTGCACTTTTTTCTGTGTTCCAGAATTTGGTTTTGATCTGGTTGTTGCAGCTTTTCCGTACATTGTTGTTGTAGTTTTCTATGGCTTCTGATCCAAACCTGGATGTTCCTCGTGTTTTCAGAGAGGAATCCAATTTTCTGGGAGGAGCAATTGGTGGAATGGGTTCCGTTCGGGGAACTCAAATTACTATGGAACATTTTTTGGGTGCTCCAGAGACTTTTTTTGCTCAGATTAATGAAAACCGTATGACCAATTCAAGTACAGGACAGCTTTTGTGTGCTTTTGAAAATGAGAGAGCTAAAAGAACATCTAACCCTTTTGTAACAATAGGCCAAAGTCTAAATTTGTTTCCAGCAGATAAAAGAGATTTGTGTGACAAATTTGAAAAACTGCTTGAAAAAGAAACACGAGTGCACTTTAATATATTGGGATTACAGAGATACATTGAATTGAACATTACACCTAGGGGTCTCTGATTTATAAAAAACCCCAGTACACCATTCGATATGAATTGTTCTGTGGATAAGAAATTCAAAGAACGTTGGTTAGCGGCATCCCATAAATGTGTTACAGAGTGGCTACATATTTTGATTGAAAGGGATCAAGTAAAACAGAAAAAATTAAAACAAGAATTATCTTTGCTGTCTAATAATATATCTAGTTTTCTAGGCAATCAAAATATTGACAGTTTTATGAGTAAAATTAATGAGAAGTTATCCACTCTTGAAGAAGAAATAATAGACCAAAAAAAGACTAAATTACGAGACATCAAAGATTATGAAAGTGGGCGGGCTTTTATTGCACAGTCCAATGAAAAATGGAAGAACCAACGGTGGGACAACAAACATTTTTAAAAAAGGGCTTCAGTGTCATTTGTTTCTTCAGAAGGAACTAATATATCTGGAAGTGAAGGGAGCAGTGAGGAAGAATTTCCTCATCTACCACCAGCACAGCAACCTGAAAATTTTCTTCAGCATTTTCAAGGCAATGAAGAATATAATCAACAACAACAAGGACAGAAAAGAGTGAGGAATAACTATGCAACCCAACAGAGAAGGGGTTTTGGAAACATACAACACAATGGACATTGCGATGGACAATATAACAGTAAGAAGTTTAAAAAATAATGTTGCTAGTGTTAAAAACTAATAATTCAGTTGTTAATTTATCTAAATATGATTTAAATGATGAACAGTATGAAGTTTTAAATTTGGGTTTTAAATTTATTCCTACGGTTATTCCTAGGGTACATGTAGTTAAACAGGAAATTTTTAGATTTGTAAGAAAGTTACATTTGAGACATTTTTTTTCTGAGGATGTTCATAGGAATGTTATGGATACAATTCATGAAGAGTCAGATGAAAGTTTTCATTTGTGTTGTGAAGAAATGTTTGAACATGCAAATGCAAATGCGTATTGTAATATTGATAGTTCTGAGGTTCCAGGGAAAAAGAATATTATTCCACCATTTGAAAATGAACAGATAGCGCACTTTAGTTCAATGGTTAATTTTGAAGGGGAAAATATATGTAAGGAAGTCATGAAAAATAAGTCTACCATCAAGTATAATTTAACACTTAAAGAATGGCGTTCTTTGAAGGAATTACAAATGAATGCAAATTTAATAATAAAACCAGTGGACAAAGGCAATAAAATTGTTATAATGAATATAGTCCAATATTTTAATATGTGTATGGAACACCTTGACAATAGGGATGTGTATGAAATAAGTGAGATAAAAAAATATGAATTATCTTTAAAAGAATATGATAAATTGATAAATAAGGGCATTAGATTAGGGTATTTTACAGAAAAAGATTCTAAAGATAAATTTTCCAACAAGCAGTGTGAAATGGCTATGTTTTTTGTTTACCAAAAATACATAAGGACATATATAACCCTCCTGGAAAGCCCATTATTTTGGCTTGCAAATATTTTTTACATAATGTGGGTTTGATTTTACATAAGTTGTTATTACCTCATGCACAAAAGGCTTCAGCATATATTCAAGATAGTTTTGATTTTTTGGAAAAAAATTCTACAGATAAATTGAAAGATAACGATTGGCTAGTAATTGATGTTAAAAGCTTGTATACTTCAATCAAACATATAGATGTTTTTTTAAAAGCTATCATTCATGTTTTGGGGGACAGTCCTTTGTCCTACTTTGTCACTGAATTAGTAGAATTTTGTTTAAAAAAACAATTATTTTTGTTTTAATAAACAGTTATACAGGCAAAAACAAGGTACTGCCATGGGAGCACCATTTGCTCCCATGTATGACAATATTTTTATGTCATTTTTTGAAGATGCATTTTTATATCAACAACAGTTTGTGAAGAGGTATGTAAAATCATATTATAGGTTTATCGATGATTTAATTTTTATTTGTGAAGGTGGCTCCAATGAAATTGAAGATTTTATATCTCATTTGCATAAAAATTCATACGAATTAAGTTTCAATGGATTACAACAAGGCAATAAAGTAGTATATTTAGACATGATTTTGGAGGGTAAAACAACTGGAGAAGTGGTGAGCAGAATACACAGGAAATTTATAGATGGTGGACAGTATTTACATGCTTCTAGCTGCCATGCTCCCCATGTTATAAAAGCTCTCCCGTATGGAGAATTTTTGAGGTTGTCCAGAATCTGTTCAGATAAAAATGTTTTACAACAGGAAATAAGGACAACAACTAACATGTTTTTACAAAGGGGATATGATTAAATGAATGTAGGCATGGCAGTGGAAAAAGTTTTGGGCGATGCAAGTACAATAAGTAAGAAACTAAGGGGCTATACAGGGAATGTGTTTATAATATCCAAAAAGGTAATAAAACTGACCCGGTATATTTTGTTTCTACATACAATATTAGAAGTGATGAATTAGTTAAATTAATTAAACAAAGCTGGAAGTTTTTAATACAAGATAAATGTCTGTCCATCATCTTACCAAACCAACCTTTTTCTCATTTACTAAAGGGAAAAGTTTAAGAAATATGTTGGTTCACAGAGATTTTAGTATGTCAACACCCAGTCCTGCTAGACCATTGAATAGTATAGGCACAGTAAGATGCGGGAGGTGTAAAATTTGTACAAATATTGTTGAGAAGGTGGAATGTATTAATGATTGTAAATTTGATGTTAGAGGCGCATATACATGTGAAAGTAAAGGTGTTATATATGCGTTGTTTTGCCCTTGCAAGTTATTCTATGTAGGCAAAACGAAATGGATGTTTCGCATTAGATTTATGGAACATTTGAGAGATGTTAAACATCAGAGGGAAGACAAAATGATTTCCTTACATTTTAAAACTCATCATCAAGGTAATGTTCATCTTTTAAAAGGTACTATTTTAGAACAAATTGTATGTGGGATAATGAAGAAGTGTTGAAATAAAAATTATTATATAAAGAATGTATTTACATCTTAAAGTATAATACAATGGTCCCTAAGGGACTAAATAATGAATTAAATTGGAAGTGTTTACTTTAAGTATTTAATGCATTTAATTGCTTAATTATTTAATTAATTGGTGTTAAAGAAGTTTAAGGATATATTTGTGTTCTAGAAATGAACTGGTATTCCATGAAAGTGGCAACACCGAGGCACTAGAATTTGTTACTATAGAATAAATATTCTCATGTTATATTTTGTGCACTTTTTTCTGTGTGTTCCACAATTTGGTTTTGATCTGGTTGTTGCAGTTTTTTCATACATTGTTGTTGCAGTTTTATAAGGGCCAATAGCCTATTATCATCCTATGAACCTATGAACCTATTAGCATGCCAAATGCAAACAACTTTTCAGCATCCACAACTGCAAATATAGAATTCTGACAGAGCAAGCTAGATGAAACAAAACTTCAGCCTGCATACTTTTAAAATGCCATTACAGTATACAGATCCTTGAACTTTATTTCACATTTTTCAATTTTTTATCAGTGCCAGACCTATTCCAAAGTTATGATGCTTAAGTGATTGAAATCTTGAAGTATGCTTCAAAGATACATTATAATCTATTAGTGTGGAGGTATACACAAAATAGCATGGCAAGAGACCACTACAGCTTATAAACAAATTAAGATGGCAAAACTTCATGTTAAATAATAATAATATAAAATTGCAGTGACACTTCAGAGAAACTGAATCCTAATTCAGGGGAGAATGTGATAATCTCAAGATAAAAGACAGGTAGAAATTACAGAGATTTCTAGTAATGATGCAATAAATTGCAAAGTTTATAATTACTATGTCTAAGACAATGATGCCTCTAACAAAGTTATTAGAATAAAATGTGTCTGGAGATAGAGGTATGAATAAGAAAGACATTTAAAATGCTTAAGAAAGTAGTTACAGATACACCAATGTGAACATGGTATAATGTGAATAGACTGAAAGTAATGCCATTTAGAATTGTATAGCAGTTGTGATCTCACAGCAGAATAGTTTTGACCTTTCCAGCCAAGATAAAAATACTTTTTACCAATGAGATGAGAACCTTTAATGACTTAGAAGAAGCTACTATATTCATAAAAAACAACAACATAGTGTCTATCCCAGAAGAAATGGAATGTATGGCCCCTACTGTTAAAAGAATGAACAAAACAAATCCTTGGACTGATGACAGAAAGAAGAAACAAAAAACTGATTCCAAGATAGCTGTCTCAAAAAAATAACTCTTACAACTACATCTCTCAAAGTATCAACTGATATGGTACATCACTTGTCATCTGTTTTTATTTAAAAAAGGAGGGTTTCTTAAACAACTGAGAAACAGTAATGATTTATTCAGAATGTTCAAAGAGTTCAATAATTCTTCACAAACAAAGGTAGGTCAAGATGGGTTACTATTTACATTATATATAAGCCAAACAAAGCAACATATAATACAAACATAGAAGTTTCTATTTCCCAACTTGAACTCGAATACTTATCTTGTTCATTTTTCATTGATTTTACTTATAATAATTTAAGTAATTAATTAACTAATTAAACAATGTACCATTCATCAGAGTTCAGACTCAAATGTAACAAATTAACAGCATATATAATAGCAGTAACAGAGTGTTTTAGAAGACTAATGCCTTCTTCAGTTAAAGTATGATTTAGAAATGCCATGTATTTCCTGGTTAAATAATAGTAGCAAGCTCTTAGTACAAATATCATCATTATTCTGTCTAAATATAGTTAATATCAATTATGGCAGGTATCACAGCTACGAGTGCTGTTTGATCAATTCTGATACTGTGTGCGTGGATGCAGCTGTGTCTGGCAGCTAGTACAAATGTCATTATTATTCTGTCTAAACATAGTTAATATCAATTATGGCAGGTATCATAGCTTTGAGTGCTGTTTGATTAAGCCTGACATGGTGTGTGTGGATGCAGCTGTGTCTGGCAGCTGTTGTATGTTGCCATTTTTGTCTCCAGGAAGCTGTGGGTTGCGGATTGTGATCAAGGTTTACTGATGCTTGTGTATTAGGAAGAGACATTTGGTGTTTCAGCCTGGATCCAGGGGAAGGGGGTGGATAAAACTGTGATTTGGGATATTTTGGCAGAGAATAGTTTGTTTATACATCTGCTGAGTGAGAAGTGGGAAGGCTGGAAGAATGTGTTATCTATTGTTGTGGCGGCTTGTTTTTTGGCTTTTTTGTTTTATCTGTTTGCTCTCTGTTCTTTTCCTGGCTGTTGCCTCACTGAAATGGAAGGAATTTAGGTGTGAAGTTGCAGTGAAGTGAAGCTTTGCTTTAGGTGCATCATGAGCCTCTGGTATTCAATATAAAGAGACATTATCAGAAACAGACTCTCCTAGGTTGCTATGTTAATGGAGACATTGTGACGATAATGCTTAATGGCTCTGAGGAGCCTCCGAGATGATTCTCAGCAATGACGTTTTTGTTTTTTTTAAAATATATATATAATAAAAGGGCTGTTTTAAACCACATGTACACATATGTATGGTCTCCAAACACTTTGTTTAGCTCATTAAGTTCATTCTTGATAAAAAAATAAAATAAAATAAAATAATAAGGGCAATTTTATATTTAAAATGTATTTTGGTCCAAACACATTAAGGACTTACATAAGAGTGGAAGTCTGAGTTATTGTGAAAGACTAAGAACACCTGGTCTTGTGCAGTACCCTTTGCAGTGGTCTGGGAGGTGAACTTGCTCAGATCTGTTGAGCATATGGGGATAGCTGATTCTAGGGGTGTTTGGGGTTGCCGGTAAGTGTTAGAGAGTCATCAGATTTTCTTTGTGGAAATATCTGTGGGAATGGAAGGTGTGTTGAGTGGTTCACTGGGAGAGAAGCCACTGCATGGAACAGGCTGGTAAAATGGAGCAGGACAAATATTGGTTTGGATATTTTAAGAACAGACTGTAAACACAGCACATGAACTAGCGAATGGTATTCTGGCAAACTAGATGGGCATTGTTGCCTGCGCTTGAAATATTGCTATGTGTGTATGTAAGGATGTAAATATACTTATAGGAAATAAGAAGCTAGAAGGGTCTCATAATTTAAAGTCTATGGACTGCATAAACATGCTTGGAAGGAGCTAATAATAAGAATAAGCATTACAGCTTGTGGTCTCTCAAATAACTAAGCAACAGCCAAAAAAAAAAAAAAATTAAAGCACACACAGTATGTAATGTATGATTTTAGTAAATCTAGACATAAAATATATAATTGTCGTATACGATAAAGCAGTCTGCTGAATTTAGATATTAAAGACAGGATTTAATAACATGGGCTTGTGTATAATAACACTATGGTCTTAACTTGTCATAAATGACATAGACTACATTGAACATCAAGGGGAAACATGATTATTTTCTTATATAAGTAAATATGCATAACAAGTCAAGTAATTGCTTTCACTTGAATTGTAATTTTTAAAACCCATCTTGAACATATATGATACTTAAGCAGTTACCAAGGTAACTAATGTTTTATACATGATATAAAATTGACAAAGTTGCTCAAGAGAAACAATAGAAGTCTGAACATGAAATGTCACAGAATGTAACAATCATATCCTGAACAAATAGTATTAAATTGACAATAGACACTCAGTTTAATAACATGGGCTTGTCTATAATAACACTACTGTTTTAACTTGTCCTAAATGACATAAACTATATTGAACATCAAGGGGAAGCATGATGATTTTCTCATATAAGTAAATGTGCATAACAAGTCATATAATTGCTTTAACTTGAATTGTGGTTTTGTAACCCATCCTGCCCATACATAATAAGTAAGCTGTTACCAAGATAACTAATGTTTTATACATGACATCAAACTGACAAAGTTGTTCAAGGGAAACAATAGAAGCCTGAACTAGGAATGCCACAGAATGTAACAATCACATTCTAAACAAATAGTATTAAATTGGCAATAATCACTCAATTTAACCTTTGCTGATTATACAAAATAGAATGTTGCCATTTAAAGCTAAACACTTTCAGTATATGTGATAAAATGGCAATTTATAAATATGGAAAGAGAACTTGTAATCATTAATCAGAATAAGTGAATTTGCTGTTTTTAACCTATAATTTCACTCATTTTATAATAAGAAATGACAGCTATGAAAATCCTTATGTGTAGGAAATGGGGGAAAGAGGGATGCAGTGATAATTAAAATGCACTAACTTTCATCAGTGTTCACATAAAACCAACTTGATGCTTTAAGCAAGTTAGCAACAAACAAAGTGATTACTTAAATGCTGGCAAACAATGAAATATAACTTCTGATATATCCAGTAAAATACATTGTATTATATACATTAGGTATAAATATGATTACCATCTATTTATATTAATTAATATGGTTTGAAAGACTTCATCAATAAGGGTGAATCTGTTAAATAACTGTGTGCTATAATCTTTTACTGAGATTTTATATATGATACATCCTATTTTACTATGATTGAATTGCTTGTCATCTGTCTTTCATATAAATCTTAATTGCTTATACAATAAGTAGACATTTATATTGTATTAGAATGCTGTCTAATCTACAATAGTACTATATCTGTTCAAAATAATATAAATATTGCTTATTCCTATTACAAATATTCTCCATATGATAATTCAATTTATGGAGCTCAGATGTTCTGGATTGTCAAAGTATAAGTGATAATCTGATGGACTTAGGTTTATCCATCAGATTAGGAATGATTTTCATTCCATTGCTAGTGCAGATCTTAGTTTTGCTAACATTTATTAATTTAAATGTGTTATCTCACAAAAACATTTTTAGTATGCCTGACCAAAACATTACTTTATTGGTAAACACTCAAAGTATAAAACTGAAATTTCCTTTAAAAGCTCAAACATATATTTTATAGTTATCAGAGGAAAATGTTTAATAGTCACAATAAAACAAAAAAAATAGTCTAAATAACTTTAGATGGATTTAACTTTATTATCTTTAAATACCAATGGCAAGAGACCAAATCTACTAAAATATTTAAAACTGAACAAAGCACAAATTGTCTTCCTTCAAGAAAGTCATTTCAAAACAAATGACCATTACAAATGGAATCCTTAGGAATATACGATATTGGCGCAATCCACTTATAAGACAAAGACAAAAGGGGTAACTATTTAATAGAAAACAAATGTGATTAACCCAGAAATCATTTATAAGTCTAAAGATAAAGAAGGCCTTATGGTGTTAGTAATAGTTAAATATATTAACAGAATATGGACCCTAGCCAATCTATACTGGTTCCCAGACATTGGAACAGGAACTGTTAAAAAACACTTGGATTTCATTTCCAATAATTTTAAAGGCAACTTAATATTTGGAGGAGATTTTAACTGTATATTTGATATTTCTGAAACTATAAATAAAAGACCACTGCATACATCTGCTGTATCAAAAGCTTTAAACAAGTGGGTAGAATCATTTCATCTTGTAGATGCTTTCAAATTGAAAGAAGATAAATCATTGTTGTTTTCCCATCAAGATCACAGATTTGGTACCCAAAGTAGAATAGATAAAATATTTGCTGCCCATGACGTACACTCTAAAATCATTAATTTCTCAATCACCCCCTGCAAGGATAATAATGAATGAGTCTTAAAAAACTACAATAATATCATCAACACAATTAAAATCTCTGTGGAAAAATAGAACAAAATAATATTAACATTAGAAGATAGAATACAGTTAATAAAAATGGTTTTACTGCCCAAGATCCTATATATAGCCTTGGCAATACAACTGTTAACAGAAAGGAATATACTTAAAGAAATACATTCATGCCTAATAAAATTTTTATGGTTTCCCAAAAGAAACAGAATAACTTTAATGCATCATATCAGACCATGGAAACAAGGAGTATTAAACTTTCCTCATATAGAAACATATATAAAAGCAGAAATATATAAAACCATCTCAGATTGGATAAGTCCAAATTACTCTGCAAATTGGAAAGAGTTACTAACGGTAATATCAGTAAATGAATTTGATTTACAAAAAAAATTTCAACTAACAGATAAAAACAATTTGGCATGGCACATATGTATTAATATGTAATATAACTAAACCCACTAAAACTCATATGATTAATTATTATATTGACTCATTTAGGAAAATTATTAATGCAAATTTAGATTTAAAAATCTGGTTTGATCTTTTAACACCATTTATAGTCACAAAGAACTTTCCACATAAAATATATAGAGAAATTATTAATTTCTGTGAATAGAAAGGATTTGTTTGTTGGCTCCAATGTATCAAAGAACTAAAAATTTTAGATGTGCAAATAATAAAAAGAACATACACAATTCCACAACAGGACTGGCTAAGTTTACAGAGTATATGATCATATTCACAAGATTTAAGTAGAATAATTAACAATTCTTCATTTAAAGAAATACCTACATTTACGAAATATATATATGAAATCATATATAATGACTTTGACATGGGAAACTGTATTTCAAAATTTTACAAAATATTGATAAATTATAAAACAACACCCAAAACCTCATGTTGGAAATATATAACAAAATGACCCTCAATACAATTAACTGAAGATATTAAAACAAATAACTGATTATCGATAAAAAATACATCCTTTACACAATACTGGAATGTTTTTAATTGGAAATGCTTGTGCATAGCTTTCTTAACCCCAGACAGAATCAGTAAAATTAGTTCTTCCATTAAATGAATATGGTAGTATGCACTGCGGTGGTGGTGCTGCGGTAGCGTTGTCGCCTCACAGTAAGACGCTGTCTGGTTCGATTCTCAGCTAGAGCGTCTTCTGCGTGGAGACATGTGTGAATGGGCGTACCTTCGTTAAAGGTTGTGCATCAGGCCTGGCAAGCCGGTATGTAAAAATCAACTGCCAATCATTAGCAGACCGGAGTTCTGCTGTGGCGACCCCTAACCAGGAAAAGCTGAAAGACACAAACAATTAAATGAATATGGTAGAGATAAGAGCAAGTGCACAATGCAGAATGGAACCACATTTTCTTTGTATTAAAATTAAGCCATTTTGGAATGGTATTAATAACTTTCTAAAAGCTTTATTTCATGAATCATTTTATTTAAATAAAGCTCTTTTATTATTAAATGTGAATGAATGTCAAAGTAGAATACATAAAATATTTGCTGCCCATGACTTACACTCTAAAATCATTAATTTCTCAATCACTCCCTGCCCCTTTTCAGACCACAATTCATTGATACTCAAACTTCAAAATGGGTACAAACCATTAATCTTTAACTCCAGAATTCCAGCATATATAACTAAAATTAAAATTTCAAACCCTGGTTATTATGCGAATTACAGTTCTTCTTAGATATTAATTACACCACAGAGATAAATAAAATAATGATATGGGAATCATTAAATGCTTACATATATATTAGAAATCTAACTTGCTATAAAAAAATCAGAGAATGTGATTCTAAATTATTAGATCTACGATCCAAACTTTTGTCAGTAAAAGCTGAAAAAATCAAAATAATTTCAAGATGAAAAAGAAAGAAGTAGTAAACAATAAATACAATGAAATTCTAACACATAAAGCTAGTTCAGCTTTAGAAAAACTAAAAATTGATACCTTGCCCACTTCTGCCAAATATCTACATAATTTATCCACAAGAATCAAAATACAATCCAAAGCTAATAACATTAAAAGTATCTTCCATGAAAAGAAAGGGAAAAATATCTCGGATATAGGTGACATTCTTAGTGCCTATAGAAATCACTATATGGAACATTTCCAAAAATAAAATATACATATTGATCAATCAAATCTAGATGAAAAATGTTCTAATATTAAAAAAAACAGAAAAATTAAAACTAGCTGTGCAAGCACCCATATCCTACCAAGAAATTACAGATACAGAAAAAGAGGGAAAAAATAATAAAGCTCCAGGAAAAGATGACATAATTATGGATATATATAAACTTTTTCCTTCAAAGATACTATCCCTCTTACATAAAACTCTATTAGAAATTCAGTCACAAGCTTTAATACCACTCTCTTGGATATATTCCTTAATCACACTGGTCCTCAAGGAAAACAAATCCCCAAACCAATGTATCTCATATAGACCTATATCATTATTAAATACTGATTCTAAGATATTTATGACAATATTAACTAACATAATGAAATTACCACTATCCAAAACAATAAATAGTGATCAAACTGGATTTATATATCATAGACACACACATGAAAATATTAAAAGGATAATTTCTCTTATAGATTCTGTTAATAAAGAAAATAAAGAAACACTCACAATTGGCTTAGATATAGAGAAAGCCTTTGATTCCCTAGATTGGGACTATTTACTCAAATCCTAATGCTATTTGAATTTCCTGAATCCATTATTCATCTCCTAAAGAATATATATATATATATATATATATATATATATATATATATATATATATATATATATATATATATATATACATATATATATATATATATATACACACACACACAGATAATTTAGTATATGTCAAGTTAGGTCCTTTTACCTCTGAATCTATACATATAACAAAAGGCACTAAACAACGCTGTCCCATGTCACCAATTTTATTTGCTCTGGCTATTGAAATATTGGCAGATTAAATTTGTAACAATATAAAAATCAAAGGAAAAGATGTCTATGAACAATACAATTCTAAAGTAATGCTATTTGCTGATGACATATTACTAACATTATCTAATACAAAAGAGACATCAGAAGAATTAAATATATTAATTGACAAATTTCACATGACTTCAGGACTCCATTTCAATAAATCAAAATCAAAATTTTTATTTTTAAATAAAAAAGAGAAGTGCAGACTAAGGGAGATCACATCATAGGGAAACAAGAATCTACCTTAAAATATCTAGGACTTGAGTTATGCAAGGATAATAATGAATTAGTCTCAAAAGACTACAATAATATCATCAACACAATTAAAATCTCTGTGGAAAAATAGAACAAAATAATATTAACATTAGAAGATAGACTACAGTTAATAAAAATGTTTTTACTGCCCAAGATCCTATATATATATAGTCTTGTCAATACAACTATTACCAGAAAGGAATATACTTAAAGAAATAAATTCATGCCTAACAACATTTTTATGGTTTCCCAAAAGAAACAGAATAACTGTAATGCATCATCTCAGACCATGGAAACAATGAGTATTAAACTTTCCTCATATAGAAACATATACAAAAGCAGAAATATATAAAACAATCTCAGATTGTATAAGTCCAAATTACTCTGCAAATTGGAAAGAATTACTAATGGTAATATCAGTAAATGAATTTGATTTACAAAAAAATTTCAAATAACAGATAAAAACAATTTGCCATGGCACATATGTATTAGTATGCAATATAACATAACTAAACCCACTAAAACTCATATGATTAATTATTATATTGACTCATTTAGGAAAATAATTTATGCAAATTTAGATTTAAAAATCTGGTTTGATCTTTTAACAACATTTATAGTCACAAAGAACTTTCCACATAAAATATATAGAGAAATTATTAATTTCTGTAAACAGAAAGGATTTGTTTGTTGGCTCCAATGTATCAAAGAACTAAAAGTTTTAGATATGCAAGTAATAAAAACAACATACACAATTCCACAACAGGATTGGCTAAGTTTACAGTGTATTCAGTCATATTCATAAGATTTAAGTAGAATAATTAACAATTCCTCATTTAAAGAAATACCTACATTTACAATATATATATATATATATATATATATATATATATATATATATATATATATATATATATATATATATATATATATATATATATATATATATATATATGAAATCATATATAATGGGCCGAATTCATGAAGGCTTGCACGGAGTCTAAGAGTAAAGTAAGACTCCAGCAAGCCAACATGTCTGCCGAGCGATCCAGGAACAGCTGGCAGAGGAGTGCAAGAGAGCTCCTAAAATGACTCTTGCATGGACAGGGTTAGTTTATGCAAATTACCTCATTTGCTGCTGAAAGCTATGCAAATGAGGTAAATTTGTGATCCAGGAAACACTACCCTGTCTGAGTAAGAGTAGTGTCATTTGCAGAAACGTACTCGGTTGGCAACTGAGTACCGTTCTGCAAATAGCAAAACAGATCTATGACAGCTCCAAATAAAGGCTGCATCCAGTTGAGGAAGCATGCCAATGGCCAAATATACGGCCATTGGCATTTTTATCCATTGCAAAATAATAAAAAAATAATTTTTTTTTCTCCTCGATCTCCAATGTTTAAGTGTAGTGCAGCACCGCGCAAACGTGCGGTGCTCTAAAAACCTTAAAAACAAAAAAAAATAAAAGCCACAAATAGGTATTTTATTCAAAATATTCATCTGCCATGCAGGTGAATGGCAGGCTGAAGACAACATGGCGACTGAGTAGTGGTTGCTAAGAGATAAAGCTCAGTCTGAGAGATGTAACCAAGCATTAGTAGGCAATCCTATGCAAATGAGTATAAGAATAGTGAATCCCAAATTTCCCTGCCATGTGAACCATGTCCCTAGAGTGTAAGAGTAGGATTAGGGGAGTAACAGAGTAGAAGATAGGTGACATCATAAGGGGGTATGTATCAAAAAGACTGCAAGCTTATTGGAGCAGATGTGGCATGTGTTTGCTATGAGGTACTCAGGACTGGAAGAGGCATGTCTACAGTTGTCTAAACTGAAACCCAGAAACTGAAGGTGTACACCGTGGCTATCACTGAAGTTTCTTGGAAAGCTGCTTACACTGTGTGCGCATGTGTGAGCACTTGTAAACCTGTCTAAGCCTGTGTGCGCCCGTGTAAGCCTTTATAAGGCTGTCTAAGCGTGTATGCACGATTGTGCACCCAGCTAAACCCGTGTAAGCCTGTGTAAGGCTGTGTGTGTGCGTGTGCGTGTGCGCTTGTGTGCACGTGTTTGCGCTTGTTTGCGTGGCGCTGCCCCCTGTGGAAACAGAAATGGGAAAAGGAAGGAAAGGAAGTAGTAGGAAGTTAACCAAGGAGAACTAGGAGAGCTGCCAGGTGAAATCAATCAGAATCAGCCAATTACACATGCAGTACACTAGCCTAGCCCAGCCCAGCACTTAAAACTCTGCAAACAACATTCCCCATGGTTTTCTCAGAAACACTGCAACACTGCAGTCTACAAAGAGAAGTGAAAACTTAAAAAGCTTAATTGAGACAAAAAAATGTTAGGGGCTGCCATTGCTATTATAAGGCGATATGTGCAAGATGCTGAGGGTGGTGCCATTGCGAATGCTGCTGAGCAACCCATAGTTAGGAGACAGAGAAGAGTGTACAGACCCAGGGTAACCTACCAGGGGCTACATGAGCTGGAGTTAGTGAACAGCTAAAGAGTGGACAGAGAGCTCCTGCAGCAAATTGTTGAGCTGTGCAGGCCACGCCTCACACACAGAACCAACAGAGGGGAACCCATCCCAGTGGAAACCAAGGTATGTGTTGGTCTAAGAATACTAGCAACAGGTACCTTCAAGAGACCGACTGGTGATATGATGGGGATTTCACAGGCATCAGCATCCAGGGTACTGCATCAATTCCTGAATGCCATGTCAGCACATGTTGGTGATCATGTATATTTCCCCAATTCCTGTGAGGTATTGGCCAGCAACATTTGTCTCTTCCATCAAATAGCGGAATACACTGAGTTAGTCAGTGCAATTGACTGCACGCACATACACATCAAAGCACCAGCCGGTGAGCGGGGTAGGGCCTAAATCAAGCACAAGGGCTTCCACTCCATCAACTGCCAGGTCGTGTGTGATGCCCAGGGCATAATACTGAATGTGTGTGCTGGCTGCTCTGGAAGCTACCATGATTCCCATATCTGTCATCTGTCACAACTGTACCAGACATTTGCCAATGGGGACATCCCTGACAGTCACTTAGTGGGGGATGCTGGATACGCACTGGAGCTGTGGCTGAACACACCCATCAGAAATGCACACACACTTGAACAAGAACACCATAATAAGGCACACGCACAAGCACGGAATGTAATAGAGCATGTGTTTGGGATGCTCAAGTCATGGTTCCATTGCCTGGACACATCTGGTGGAGCCTTGCAGTACTCACCAACTACATGTACCCAAATTGTCATGATGTGTGCCATGCTGCACAATATGATCCTGTGAAAACAGGTGCAGCAGGAACAGCATGGGGCAGGGCCAAACAGCCCCCCCACCATTGCCAAGGCCTGCACAGGCACAGGGTGACTCGGAGGAGGAATAACCTGAGCCTGCCCCAGTAGGCAGAAGGAGGCGTGCCCAGTATGCCTTGGCCTTGGCAAAGAGGCAATGCATAGCACATACACTGGCTCAGTAGGAACCCTGGAAATGATACCTCCCTCTGACTCACACATAAAATAATAGGGATGCCTAACTTGACACTACCTGTTTCCAAACATATATGGGGAGTGTAGTATGTGCATCAGACATAGGCAGCCCTGCAGCACCACCTGAGGCATGATTGCCATGTATTAAGCAATATAAAGCAGTGCTAAGCAGCTTTTACCAATATCTAGTATATGTAAACAAAATTGCTCGTGCCAACTAGCTCAACATCGGGCAATGTTGGGCAAGGTTGGCCAAAGTTGAGCAAAGTCAGTTAAACATGCTCACATCTGCTTTACTGTTCCTTAAGCAGTCTGGTCTGCCCAGCATGGCAATAAAAAGCAATGACAGGGGTCGAACCCAGGATACTCTGCACTACAGTCACAGTACTGAACCACTAAGCCGTGACAACATTTCAGTGGCACAGACACAGCAGGACAATTGTACGCTAATGCAAACACAAAGAAATGCAGTATCATGCCCCTAAATAGGCAAATGGGTAACCTCCCCCACACGTCTATGCAGACCAAGAACATCAGGCTAGGTGGTGTGATGTGGGTTGTGTAGGCTATGAAGTCGCAGTGTAATATACGTGACATTGGACGCCAACATCTGTAGTACAGTAGTATGCCTCAAGCCACTACGATAGGCAACAGTACAGACTGACATGGTGTCCTGTACATAGCAGTGCAGGTATAGCAAATGTGTATAAGTGTCAGGTGAAACCCACATCCTATGTACACCCACAGTAACAATCAGGTGTGCCCCCGGGTAGAAATGTGCAAAGAATAGCTGTTCCCCCTGTATGTAGAAATGTTGGTAAGTCTATGCAAAGTGTCGCATGGAAGCCCTGCAGGCACAACATGATCCCTGTTGATCTATGACACAAAGGTGAGCCCTGCTGTAAAAATACAACTTGATTTTCCATACACATATAGTATAAATGTCTATACTGGGCATGGTCACACACTCCAACAAATGTAATGGATTCCATTCAGCATCACACTGAAAGATCATATTGGGCATGCCCACACACTTAAAGAAATGAACCAAATGTCAGGCAGCAATATACTGAAAGGTCATACTGGGCATGCTCACACACTTAGGCTAAATATGGATGTGATAATTAGGGATCTATGTACAAATGTGGATAGTCATCTCTACTTCCAGAAACACATTCACAAAGTGGTTGGAAAATCATGCTATGTGTTCACACAAACTGCCAAGGTCTGTGCATGTAGGTCAAAGGAGGTTCCCACTACTCAGCAGTCATCAGACATGTCAGAGAGTACTACAACACACTTGCAATGAATCCGACTAGGCACATTCAGCAGCTAGAAAGACCAATGAAGTACCTTAACAAGAGGATTACTGGCCTCAAATAGTAGCCCCATGCAACAAGACTGAATGTAACCCAATCTGTACTCTGTGGCATACTGTCTACTCAGGAGATCTCTGCCCAACAGACAGGTTCATGTCATGGTTACACTCAGATCTGTTCTGAGTTACAGCTCAATGGCAGTAAATGTACAGAGCCAACTGATATTGTCAACATCCTGGCATATAGGATCGCTGTTAACTGTACCCCCTCTCACCCATGAAAGAGCACATCTCTATAATGGAAGACTACAAAGTTGCTGTCATCATGGCTGAACAGGTAATAAACACTCTCCAAAGCCAGTATCACAGCAGCCATAGGACCAGATACCTTCCCAGGCTGTGTAGTATCTACTTCCCTGAAGTAACCATTAACTTGGCAGGTGTGTGGCAGCTGAATTTTCCAGAGGACTGCAAACCAGGAGCCTTAATGGTAAACACAAACGATGTGGACATCCTACAAAAGGGCCTCACTGGGACAGATGGCTGTTGTCAAAGCCATGGGCTCTAGCTCAATGCCAAAAGGTGCACTGTCATCCCCTATGTCAAAAACTCTGTAGCCAAGAACTACAACAGAGGTGGTAGTATACTTTACACTGAAAGTGTGACAAGAGACCTTGGGTCACAGGTGGACAGTGGATACAACTGTGATAATCACATTCCCACAGTAGTCAGGAAACCCTTCCATGTGGCACACCTCATCACAAAATGCGTCTCATGCAGAATGGAAGAGGACAATGTTCCCCTCCACTCATCACTCACTAGAACTATGATAGAGTACAACGCCACTGTTGCTATGTACCTCACAAGACAACTACAACAACTGGAAAGCCAGCAGCAATACCACACAAAGAGCATTAGTGGCCTGAAATACATGCCATACACAGATCATCTCGAAATGAGCCATACGTACTCCTTTGCATATCGCCTACTCAGAGGTGTTCACTGCCTAACATACAAAGCTATGTCAAACACAGAGCGGTTGGATATGGTCCACATAAAACACTCACAATCCCTCTGACCTTTGGACCCAAAACCACGAGTGAAATACAAAAGGAAGGGGTGTACCCATTTACCCTATGGATACCCACAACTTCAGATTAGTGGCACAGCATGAGGCCTTGGAGACCATGCAAGTGCAACTAACATTGGCCAAAGCTGGCCATCAGATTGTAGCCTGCTATAGATCACGTACCTTGTCTCAGGAACCTCACTCAGTATTCTGGAGAACAGTGGAAAGTATAAAGGTCCTATCAAACACCATTATATGAGGAGATTACAACTACCCAAACAGTGAGTGGTGGAATTACTCATGTACAACGTCCTTCACCCAATGTTTCCTAGAGTTTAAAATCACTAACACCCTGGAACAGCTGGTCACCATGCCCACTAGAGGTGACAACATACTGGACATGATCATCACCAACATGGGGTATCAGTGTTCCACTACAGAGATAAACCCCTCGCTGGTAATATCAGATCATGAAGTAATTACACTGGACATCCACATCCGGCCCTCCCACCCAGTCAATGAAACCACTTTGAAGACATTTGCAAAAGCAAACTGCACACTACCCAAGACCAAAGTGGAGCGTTCCAAAGCCCTCTTGCTATAGGATCAGAATCATTTACAAGTGCATCCTGTGAGCATCTACAGGGATGCATGGAATGAGACATCACAAATAAAACCAAGATGCACACCTTCAAAAATAGGACAACAATCAGGTGGTTGTTGCCCATAAATAAGCTAGACAACAGAAGGAGGAAACAAACACATGATAGAGCCAACTTCACTAAAGAAAACACATCACTGATCATTATCAGGATGAAACAACGATCGCTCATAAAATAATCCAAGGACAGTTTCTAAAGACAAATCGCCAAGGAATGTAAGAATAACAACCACAAAGCCTTCGGTAGCTATACCAGACATGTAGGTGTCAGCTTGCAAATATGCTGTCAGCTACTGAAAAAATGAAAGAAATACACCAAACCAACTTTCATTGCCCACATCCAGGGGGACAGGTTCAGTGTAAACACCCACCCATCACCCACAAAAGGGCCTGTGTCCATCACAGAAGGATGCAGAGCCCCAGACATCATGGATATGTAGGTAAAGACAGCCCTCACCAAAGCTGAGAACACAGCATCAATGTGACTGGATGATGTCCCAGGCTGCGACATACACTAGGCCCATGAGGAACTGGACCCTCACTCACATTCACTGTCCAGACACAAGCGTACCACAGGCTATGTACCCAAAGAAAGGCATTCACAAACAGTCATCCAGCTTGAGAAAGGAGGTGCCACAACAGAACATGGACACCATTGCCCAATATGTCTACTCAGCCTGGTCTACAGAGCTATTGAGCAAGTTGTCATGGAACCCATAAACAGAGACATTGGAGACCTCCAGACACTGGACTCTCCACAACTTCACCTTGTTAAAGTCAGATCCTGGCTCCTAAACCTAGTTGACTTATTTTAAACAGTTACCAAGGGCATAGTTGGAGGTGAAAGTAGTACACACAGCCCACACGGACCTCACGAAGGACTTTCCACACCATTCCCCACTCTGTCATCATGGACAAGCATACCAGCTGGAACATTAACAGCTATGTCACAGGATGGGTGGCCAGGTGGCTCACAGATCAAACTCACATGTTCAGAGTTGCTGGTGCCATGTCCAAATCTAAGCCAGTCACAAATGGCATCCCACAGGTCTTGGTCCTGGGACCCCGCCTGTTCAGTAGATACTGCTCAGGGGTACAGGCAAGCATGGGAGGTGTATGGCTGAACAAGTCTGCAGATGAATGGTAACTGTGGTCCATTATTGACTCCAAGGCTAACACAGACATCCTCCAGAAGTGTCTTACAGAGACAGACTTGGTGTCAAAACAATGCCCTCAAGCTGAATGCCAAAGAATGCATAGTCATCCCCTTTGGGTACATCAAAGTGCACACAAAGTACCACAAAAGTGGTAATCCAGTATGTACGGAGAAAGTCATTATGACCCTGGGGACACAGGTAGATAGTACACACCCCTTTGATGATGACATGGCCAAAGTGTGTAGACATTCCTTCAATGTAACCCACCTAATGTCACCTAAATGTAACCCACTTTGTATAGTCTGATGATGTCACCATCCTACAAATAAACCTCTGGAAAGGATACCTCACAGTAATGTGTATAGTGAGGTGTGTAAATGTGTACCTCTGTAGTATCATAAAATAGTTAAGTAGTGGTTTGAATCCTGCACAGGACAAGTGTGTGGGTGTTTGTGCGTGGTCTCCTTGGGAAGAAGCAAATGTTTTGGAGAGTAGTAAAACACCTTAAAAGTGGTAAACTAATCGCTGTCAAGTCTGATTATGTCACCAACCTACAAATATACCTGTGGAAAAAGAAACCCACATTAATGTGTATAGCGCGTCATGTTAATGCGTACTCCTCTAGTATCATGAAGTAGTTAGGTAGGGGTTTGAATCCTGCACTTGACAACTGTGTATGTGTGTTCATGTGTGATCTCCTTGGAGAGAAGCAACCTTTTTGGAGAGTAGTAAAACCCACCTTAAAAGTGGTATACACATCTTTGTCATGTCTGATGATGTCACCATCCTACAAATATACCTGTGGAAAAGAGACCCCCAGTAATGTGTACAGCGTGTTGCGCTAATGCATACTCCTTTAGTATCATGAAGTAGTTAGGGAGGGGGTTTAAATCCTATATTTGACAACTGTGTTCGTGTGTGATCGCCTTGGAGAGGAGCAAGCTTTTTGGAGAGTAGTAAAACACCTTCAAAGCGGTATACACATCTTTGTCATGTCTGATGATGTCACCATCCTACAAATATACCTGTGGAAAATAAACCCCAGTAATGTGTATAGCACATCATGCTAATGCGCATTCTTTTAGTGTCATGAAGTAGTTTGGTAGGGGTTTGAATCCTGCACTTGACAACTGTGTGTGTGTGTGTGGTCTCCTTGGGAAGGAGCAACCTTTTAGGGGAGTAGCAAAACACCTTAAAAGTGGTAAACTATTCTTTGTCAAGTCTGATTATGTCACCAGCCTACAAATATACATGTGGAAACAATACTTATCAATAATGAGTACAGCATGATGTGTGGTTGCGTACTTCTCTAGTATCATGATGTAGTTAGGTAGGGGTTTGAATCCTGCACTTGGTGAGTGTGTGTGACAGTGTTGGCCAATGTGTTGGGGGTTTTGCTTTTACTACCGTATGACATATCAGTAGGCATTGCACATGTGAGTTAGCTATGAAGCAAATATATATACGTACATGTTATCGCAAGTATTGCATGTGTGGGAACCCTGTGTTATCCAAGTACACAGTTGGCATCTTTGCCAAACTGTGCTGCTGCTTCACAGACCTTAGGTCACATCTGCATGCTTGTGACAAGGCCAGCCACTGCAGTGATGCCTGGCCTAGGTCATCTGTGTCACACACACTCATTACTGTTTCTATTAAATTGTGTGTGTGAGGGTTTATGGCCGAGGTATATGTCAGACCTCTTCAAATGCAGCAGAGTCTGTCAATGATGACTATGTATTATAGGTGTACAACAACCTTTGTGGACATGCATGCAGACCCCTGATTGCTTATGTGATCCACCGAAGGATTCTGAAATACCTTAGGGAATGTGATTATCAAAGGAGATATGATGTAACACTAGGTTGCATATACACATTGGTACCTGTTCATGATGTTGGTGGCTGCTACCTATGTGGCACTGTGGGGATACTATGTTCCGTAAAGGTGGATGATTACACTTAGTTTCGCCTATAGCTTTACAGCATGGGTTTGACAACAGGTATCTGTCTGTATGATACCCTTGTGGAGGATGTGTGTGTCACCTGGAGAATGCAGTATAGGCCACAGTATGCATTAGCACACATGGACAGACATATCCCTACTGTGATTGCTTGTACCTAAGAGAGCCATATGCTGAACAGGAGTGGTCTCAGTAATGGGTGCAGCTGAATACCACTGGTTACTGGCATAGTATAGTACCTGAAGGATCCAAATGTTGCTGTGTGCCCTACATCTGTGTGTCAGTTGTCAGGATATCAGCTAACGATTGGTTATGGTCAGGCTATTGCAGTCATGTATACTACCAGAATGCAAAACAATGACAGATAGTAACAGTATCACCCACAGCACATTGTCAAACCATGCCATACACACATGTGTAGTCAGGTTCCAAAATGTGTGTAGCACAATGCATACTGGCCACCAATAGAAACTACGGAGTGTTACTGTGTAATACAGAGCATGTCACCCTGCCCATGTGTCCACTATGCATGTACATGCAGACCGTGCACCTCCACCATTTCCACAACTGTACACCTGCAAATATGTGCTACACACATCCCACACATACTGTCCACTCTCTAACACATGCTGCCAATACTGCACACATCAGCCAAGTGGCACGTGGACAGACAATATACAATTGGAACTAACACTGGTGTAAACAACACTACAATGGCAATCATAGCTTTAATGCATCATGCCTGCTCAGCTACACCTCCAAGCATATCATTGCACTCTACTGCTGACAACATGCTAACACTGCTATACTGCTATAAAGACACCCTGTGCATCAGCACCATGGTAGCCTGTTCCTGCATCGATGTTACAGATGACAGGAGGTGACACAGGTTTCATCATATGCACAGGGTGTGTTGTTGGTCTGCCAGAGGCCTACAGTGAGCCATCCAATCTACATGTATGTGTGTGTGTATGTGTGTGTGTGTGTGTGTGTGTGTGTGTGTGTGTGTGTGTGTGTGAGGGGCAATAATAATGGTATGGGCCAATGTTGATGTAATGTGTGTGGGTATGTGTTAGCCCTAGGTGTCTGGATTATGTGTGTGTGTGTGAATGCATGCACACAGTTCCACCATGTGGCTGCCACATACGGGTACTTGTGGGACAGCTACAGAATGTACTTGCGAGGCTTTACAGATCACCATCTCTGGCCATGGATACGGTACCTGTACCTGGCAGGGGTGCTACTGACACTATCAGGTACCAAGCCAGACTGGGTACTATCCCCAGAGGTAGATGGATGTACACTGGAACCAGGTCCCTGCTGGGACTGTCCAGAGCCACGTGCACGTGGTCTTGTAGGACATTCTATGGACAGCCCACCCCCAACATTGCTGGGGCTGGTACTGGCACTACAGGAGCAGCTGTTGCTTGAGGGACATCCGCGGCGACTGCCAGCTGCTGATGTTGCTGGCATACATTCACATTGATGACTCAACTGTCCCGCACTGTCCTGACACATGGACATGACATTGCGAAGGACATCTAGTGTCTCTCCCCAACGTCTATAGGTGACCTCAGTGTAACTGCGGATGGCATCAGCTAGGTCATGGATACTTTCTATTACGGTGGTGTTATCTACCCTCTGTACCCTCAGTCCCTGTCTGGTGTACCATTCCATACATGCCTGTGCCTCCATGACAGCCTGGAACATGCATGAGGTAGTTAGACCTTTGGCACGTCTGCCAGTGGTATGATGGGCAGCAGTGCTCCGACGAGAACCCCTGGACATCTGCCTATGTGGTACCCTTCCAGACATCTGGGTATGGCTGCTGTGTTGGGATGCATGTGCCATGGATACCACACTGTCCTGGCCAATGCCGGCTGTATGCTGTCCCTCTGCTAAGGGCATTGGTGATGGATGTATTGGCAGTATGACTGTGTGCATGAATGGGGTGGACACTATGTAGTGTTGATTGGTGGCCCAACGATAGACCCTGGCAAACATGCCTGTGCCTAAACACACCTATCATCAGTGTCATTATCATGCTCAGTGACATCAGTTTCCCTGCTGCATTGAACCAGCCCAGTATCAGCACCTGTGAGAGGGAGACAGAAAACACACTTTACGACCTGTACATGATGTCAGCACACATGCACACATGCACACAAATACACTCCTCACTAGTACAGACACACACACACACACACACACACACACACACACACACACACACACACACACGCACACACACACACACACACACACACACCACCACCAGCAATCCCGAACATACTCAATAGTGTGTGATGTTGGGGTACAGTATCACAAGCCAAACATTTATATCAAATGTGACAGCATGCAGGACATGTGTTGCTCAACAGCATGCAGTGTGAGTGTAGATTGCCATTGCTAACAACAGTATACATGGCCTTGATGCATGTGTGCTTTGTACAGTGAATGGCCTCACCCTGGAACGCAATGTGTACATGGACACAACATTGCTGTGTAGGTATTAAAAGCCCTGCAATGTCCTGTGCACCATCAGTCACAGGTATACATACCATGGCTGGATGTGTATCAGTGTGTCACATAGATATCCATTTCTGTTTAGAGCATCTGTGTATTTAGCAGGTGATTGTGGACACAGGTGTAGCACATGCATGCTATGTGTACACACAGGATGAGTGGTGCATGTATAGCTGATGGAAAACAATTGCTCAACATAGCCATCGTACAGTGGTTATGGTGAGTGTTGGACATATTGTGGACATGCCAGTGCCAGCCATGACATGGCATGCTACCACACCTGCAACATGAAACATCACACATACACAATGTGTGTCATGTGAACTATACACCCCATAGCATTACAAGACATATGTGTGTCACTTTCTACAAATGGGAATTGCTATGCATATTGCGTATAGGTGCATATGTCTGCACACACACAACATTGAGGTGCATAGGAATTCATGATATGTGTATTACTGTGGCCACTGTAACTGGATGGGGTGTAGTACCATGAGCCATCATCATGCAGCATCATGTGGTCACTCAATGCTAATAATGTGTGCCAGACCGGCACATAGCATGCTGTACCTGAACTGCAGTACCATGGCTACATTCACCATTTCACGGCCAGTTGTTACATGGGTTTGTGAGGTGCCCAATTGGGGTCATTGCCTAACATGAATGTGTTATGTGTTGAAGAGTGTTGCACAGACACATGTGAAGCATCTACCCCTCAGGTATATTAAGTGTGCTGTGTGGATGAGGTTTGGGATACTGTAGTGTGATCTTACAGTGGGTGTCTGCATATGCCATGTGTAGCATGTTAATGTGTACTGCGTATGACAAAGGTGTGTATGTCGTGTGCATGTGTATCGACTCTGCCTATCCAATGTCCACTACAGTGTTGCCACAATTGTGTGGGATGCTCTGTGTATTGTATGTGTTTTAGGCAGCTACCCACATTACTCGGATGTGCATAGTCTCAGAGCAAACACGCACAGCATGCATTATGCGTAGGTGTGTTATGTGCACATAGCCTACACCTCACCTATGACATGGATATTTAATTAGCAATATTAAAGGTATAACACACTCACCAGCATGGCTCTGCTGCCTTGCTGTCACACCAGAGGGACCTACAAGGATATCAGACACTTTGTCAGTGGCAACAACTGTGGCATTGCAACTGTGTGCTTGCAATCTTACAGTAGTACAATGGTGGACAGTCACAGGCCTAGAGATTATATTCCTAATTATTAGTATTGCACAACACTAGGCACCAAATTGTCTAACTACACAGTACACATCTCACATAAGCATGCTCTACCAATAGAGGTAACAGTATTCTACAGCTATGCCATGTTACCTGCACGTTCCATGTCAACTTGCTGGGTGGCTCCAGCCTCCATGATGATACATGTTAATTGTTGTGGTTGTTGTTGGCCAGGAGCCACCTGGCTCAGGAGCAGTTCCTCCACTCTTGTGAGGGGGGGTGGATGGCTACCCCCCCCACCTGTGGCAAGCTGTTGTCTGCGGATATCAGACGCATGCTGCCGGTCATGTCTAATTAAATCACTGCAGTGATGGCGTACCTGCTCATATGTCCGGTTATGCATGCCTATGTCATTTACCCTATGGACAAGATCTTGCCTCAGCGCAGCCTGCTCATGCTGGTTCTGGAGAACAGCAGTGCATAGTGCTGCACCAGGCTCGCTGTGATGGCTTCCTCCTCGGCCGTGCTATATGCCGGGTTACAATGGCGGGACATTACCCTGGAAGACAATTAAACAATATGTGTGAGCAAGTCATGTGGCACACATAACCTTCTAAAGTACATATATAAATTAACTGCCATATATAGCAACCTATTGGCTGTCAGAAGATACACACTTTCAGGACCACATATCAGTTCTCAACACACAGATACCTGACAGTGCCTGGCACACTCTATATATCAAACCATGTTTTGCACTGCAATAAAGTTATAACAGTATGTAAGACTATACAACAGTACATGGCACACTGTATGTGACACAATGCACCACCTAGCCACAGGAGGTATATATCATGCTAATGCATCATGAAATATGTAATCCATTGCAATTAATGTAAAGCCCACTGACAGTATTACCAGTATGCAACACTAGTCGTTGATGGCGGACCCCTGCCTAACATATGTGCACATTCATTAATATAGGTGGCATACTGCTGTACTAGACTATACATGTTGCTAGATACGCAGTTATATCTTGTAACACACATATGACCGAGGCCATGGTACAGGCATATCCGCACACACAGCAGACATACATAACAGACACAAAAGTATGGCAACCCAGGTGACCTTTACCTGTGTACCTTACAGTACTGTGTGTCAGTAGTTACCAGACCTTATGCCTGAGGTATGTAATCTGTGAGGACTACAGGGAACACACATAACAGTGGTTCCAATAAATGTGTATGTACACCATTCTGTGCTGTTTAGGCATACAGCTTCAAGTAGTACTACAGTTCATACAAGAGTCTGATTCACCAGCAGTAATACTCAATAAGCATACATGTACTGCTTCAGCCTACAATGGGACACCCCAGTCAACAACAAGGGACTACATCAGACCGTATGGCATACTGCTTTTTCTGCCTACCAATTGCATATACATCTATTGCTGGGATCACAGCTAGGACACATAATACCATGACAGAAACAGTTTGCCACTAAGCTATCACACATATACCAAACTCTGACACATTCACCATCACACTCAGCCAACCTCACATATCAATTATTGCAACAAGTACATGTGGGTGTGTATCACTTCATAGGTAGGTAAGAGGCCATTGGCCCTAGGGCCTATAGAACTCTAGCCATATGCGACTCTGGCCTCTGACACACAGGTATTTAAATTACACGTGGCCCAGTCACTGAGGTGATTGCCTGGGTGTATTCACTATCTCCCATACAATCTCCAGGATTATTTATGATGCCTGCTAATTAAGAGTTTTGTTTGCTATGGATAGTTGGTTAGTTCCAGAGTATGGGATGTTTCTGAGATAGGAATCTATCCCTCCAGCATGTGCTGTTTATTGTGGTCAAAGGGTTTGGGTTCCTAGAGTGTGTAGCTCGTATAGATTGTGATCTGTTTACGTGGAGCATATCCAACAGATCTGGGTTTGACATAGCTTAGTACGTCAGTCAGAGGTCACCTCTGGGTAGGTGGTATGCGACACAGTCTAGTTGTGGGTTTGTGGGACGGTCTGCATAGGTCATCTGTTTGACGCCGGTATCACTCTTTGTGAGGTATGTTTGTGTCCTTTCCACTTGCTGTAGATGTCTTGTGAGGTACATACCACATGGGGCATTGTACTCTATACTGGGTTTTATGTGTGTGGAGTAGAGGGGAACACTGACCTATTTTTCCCCTGGATGACATAACTTTTGTGATGATGTGTGCCACGTAGATGGATTACATGACTAGTGTGGCACTGTGACTTTCGAAGGGGAGACTACTGTAAACCTGTGTCCCATGGTCTCTTATCACACCTTCGGTGTTAAGTAGACTACCACCTTTGTGGTAGTTCATGGGTACTGAGTCTTTGCAAGGAGGGATGCCAATACAGTGTCAACATTGAGCTTGAGTCCATGGCTTTGTCACCAGGCATGTGTTGCAGTAATTATGAGCCTGTCTCTCACTCTCTCTCTCTATATATATATATATATATATATATATATATATATATATATATATATATATATATATATATATATATATATATATATACACATACACACACATACATATGAACATCCATTGCTGTACATATAGATATACATATAGGCACATATACAGTCCGACTGTCATGGTGGGTATATCAAGTATGGGAAGGTTGTGATGTATACAGTTATGTCATAACATTGCACAGTGTTGTGCAGAATGCGTTGAAGGTGTTCGCAGCCCATGTAGCTATAGCAGGACTTACTGGCTGCAACACTGCAAACCCGATGAATCATACCCACAGCGTTTAACCACCACATGTCATATACCAGCACTGTATGCTGTCTGGTCTGCCACACACTACAACCTACATAGAAATACACACATAACAACCTTCAACAACATATATATATATATATCCACCTTTCACAAACAGTTGCAGTATGTTCCTTGCTCAATGCACATGTACAGATGCTAATATATCTGACACGGAAAGATCTCTCCATATGTGCTGTAAGTACATGTACCTCACGGCTGACCTGTTGGGCCTTGCTGCAACATGAACAGGTGTCAGATGTGAGCACACAGTAATATTAGGGGGTGTATACATAGCTGCTAATACTGAATTAGCATACTAGCCTGGTACAGCTGTTGCCAGTGCTAAGCTACACATTAATATGACTATCATGCATTTGTTACTCTGTCACATCCATGTTTGCATAACCGTATGGGCTACTACCCCAAACAGACATTGTACACACTACTGTACAGAACACAGATAACATGGATCAGATGTTTGGCATTTAATGCTGAACTACATATGTCACCGTCACATCCCACTGCACACAAAAACACACTCATTTCCCCATGCCAGTGGTTATGCAGGGCATCTGTGCATCGATACGTACTGCTGCCACATATGGATGATTCAAACTATATAGTGTACTCTTCATAAACATCTGCTACATTCCAGTAAATATATAGCTGTTACATACCTTTCCTTTGTATGTGTTCATATATGTTGCTGTATATCCTAGTCTACTTTTTTTACCAATATACATTTTGCTTTCAGTATCTCTTTTACTGTTCAAGATTTTTTTTATAGATTTATATTTCAGAATATATTGGTTTTCAATTTTTTTTCAATATATTTTTTGTTCACTTTTTTTTCTATATATTTTTCTTTCAAATTTTTTTTCAATATATTTTATTTCAATTATATTTTTCAATATAGTTTCTTTTCAATGTATTTTTTCAATATAATTTCTTTTGTCAGTATACTGTTTTTTTCAATATATTCTTTTTGTTATATTTCTTTACTTTACCTCTCTTTTTCTTTTCTTTTTTTCTCTCTCTCTCTCTCCCTCCGTACCTGCAATGGAATGATTGCATGTGTGGACAGCAAGTACAGACTGTTTTTATAGGTATCTGCACACGTGCATGTGATGGCCTCTGCACCAATTGGTGGCCACCATTTGGCAATTGCATGCAGCCTGCTGTGTGGTACTTGCAGTACTCACTGTCATAGCAACCCAGTGCTATAAATTGCTAGGTCAGGTAGGCGTAGCCCTTTCAGAATTCCAGAGTGGGGACCATGCTTGTTTGCTGTGGACACCATTGTGTAAGTCAGAAGGTTGGTATACTTCTTCTAACTGTTGCTAAGGGTGAAGCCAGTTATTTGTATGTTGTACTCAGATCTGAATGTTGCCTCTTCCGGTACACAGTTGCCAGTGTAGAATTGTACTCACCCCTAGAAATGCTAACACAAGATACATGGGAGTATGGAGTTTCTTTACAACATCTACAATTAGCTGCCATACATATGTAGTTATTGAGATGTTTTCATTTGGCACATGAACTGTTTGGGAACAGCTATACTGTGGATATTAATGTACTCACTTCCGCACTGTTTGTGCTTTTTATGTTGTTGACATTATCACAGGATGCTCATGAAACTGGACAATTCCAGTACTGAGTATGCCTACCTACATCCTTGCTGTACCTTGAGCACACTGGTATTTTGTAGATTTGGGTAGGGATTGCCCTGCTATGATACTGTGTGGGGGTTGTGAAGTGCTGCTGTAACATTATTTACTGCTAGAATGTCTGGTTTTGTTATCACAGTCATGTAATGCAATTCCACTACAGCTGCTGGCAAAGTTCCACAGAACAGGTTTTGTGTTATGGCATTCCTATCTTTCCTTTACATTCACACATTCTGATGCATGATATATATATTTCAGCAACATCCTGCTGTATATCTACTGTGGCCTGGTGGTACTTCATGCAGTCTAGTGTGTCCAAGATCTGGGGTTTGAGACTGACAGTGGTGTTTTGTTTTGCTGCTGAGCAGAACAAGGGCAATCATATGCAGGGTGACTAAGGCACTTTTAAGCGGGTTTGCTCGGGTTTGCATGACGCTTAGCAATACTTAGCTAAGCGCACACATGCACACACTCACTCAAACCCACTTACTACTGCTTAAAAGTGCTTACTCCCGCTAATCCCCACGCTCATTTCTTTGAAAGAAAAGAAAATGGGGAGATAGGAAAGTGGTAAAAAAGGGGCACAAAGAGGGAAAGACAGTAGGGAAAACAGCTCAGGATGTGCAGGACGGGTGTAGGTAAGCTCCATAACTGCCCATTTCTTTAACAGCAACAGCTGTGCATATACTAGTAATTTGTTGTGAATTCTGAAACCTTCCACCACTGAGAGAGGGGTGAGGACAACAAAATATGTTGTACTGCCAATTGAATTTCAGTTTCTGTGTCCAGCGGACATTTGTGCAAAATGGGCAGCTATGTATGGGGCATAATTGTTTTGTTGGAGCAGATTGCCCATTTTTTTTTCAGGTGAGAGTGGAATGTGGGGTAGGGAAAGTAGGTATGTTTTGGGAGGTAGTTTGGGGAAGCAAAAAGACAAGACAAACAAGACGCATACAGGGGCGGAATATGACACATGGGATGGGTGAACACTATTGACGGGGAAGGATGTTTGGAAATCGCAAGCCCATGATCCCACAGATGGTAACAGTGGAACTGAGATCCCCACCCATGGGCAGTCACCACTGCACCTTCACAGCCCAGAGGGTGGCTGTGCTGGGGGCTCTGTAGGAGGTGCAGGCTCACCCATGAGTCGCGCCACTCTTAACTCGAGCTGGCATAGGGGATCAGTGACTGAACGCTGGATCTCCCTACGCACCACAGCCCGGACCGTTTGGAGGGTGACAGGTGGCCCTTCTCTGGCCACACTTGCACTGGGGGATGAGCCCCATCCCCTGCAGCACTTCCACCTGAAGGTGGCACAGGGCCAATGGAGGAGGAGGTCCTGGGCTGGGCACCGGACCTGCTGGTGCCAGGTGCCATCGCCAGCTGAGGTGGGACAGGTGGGTCCGTTGGGGCCGGCCTTCCCATACGTTCTGTGTTTACATGAATTTAATGACAATATAGCCAACAGCATTCCAAATTAGTTGTAACAGCATGCAGTAATATTCCCATTAACCCAACACACCAGAGTTCCAACAGTTGAACAGCAAACATAACACATGCATATATTGAATGACAGTGGACATTCCAACAACATGCAGGAATGAATGGTGGCAACAGGCCACAAAGATCGTGATGTCTGAACAGGGCACATGCATCAAAGTTATGCAGATATATATAAACCAATAGGACATATGTCCCAACAAATGTTTTGAGATTACGCATACCCACTGAGATGTGGAATTGCATTGTTTATGCACATACAGTAGGGTGTAAAAATATACCTTCATTAACAACTTATATGAACTTATAGTTTACACTACATTCCTATTGACTGCAGGTGTATATCCCCTACATGTATTATTACACTAGACAATGTCCATTATGTTGTGGGATGTGTTTTGCTAGTTTCTTATGTACCTGACCTGGATCTGTTATACAAACTGTCCAGGATGCAGATGTTACTGCTACGTATTTATATATTTGATTTATATTCATATGTCTACATATCTGGATGTGTTCAGGTGACATTATCAGTTATATTTTAACAGCCCCCTACATTTCTAGCAGCACACTGACATTTCTGGTGCACACAACTACAAGCTACTCATGTGCCAGATTTACCTATACATGCCAGGCTTGAAACTACAGTTGAGGACCTTATATATGCTTAAGAGATACTGGCACTCCCTTCGTACTCTTTCTATGGGCCTACCCAAGTGTGGGTTGACAGCGCTTAATACAACACTACTATTTCTATACTGCAAGAGTACATCTACATTTCAAAGAAAGTGACACGGACACACTACAGGTGTTATACCTTTATTAATTACATTACACACTTCTAGTGGCTCTCTCATTTATTTGTTATTACAGTGCATGCAGACATCTTATTCAGGATGTATTATACCTTCATTTATGGTTTACAAGACTCTTTTTCAGGCTCTCTCACTTATTTTACATAACAGTTCATGCACAGAGGTTATTCAAGCCTTATTATACTTTTTTATTGGGCTGAGACACTTTTAGTCAGGCTCTCTCACTTATTTTATATAACAGTACATGCAGAAAAATTACTAACCTGCCTGGTGGCGCAGCCTTAGCAGCCTATCTGCATAGGCTTGCTGATTTGCAGCATGGACACCTGCAGCTGTGAAGTAAATGAAGTGATATTGAGACATATACCTATCCATACTATCGACTACACTAGCAATTTTTACATACTTCAGTCCATGGCTACCTGCTCAGTAGTAGGGCATTTTGCATCCCACGGGCCTCCTGTATCCATTGGTTCAGTTGGTCCTGCTTGCATCTCTTCAGGTCTGCATGGTGATGTCTGACCTGCTCACCAGTCCGAGGGACGCCTGTGGCACTGGTGAGTTCATGTGTGAGATGGTTCCAGGCCTCCGCTTTGTATTCCATGCCCTGGAACTGGCCCTGCAGGAGTCTAGCATCATGACTATGGACGAGGAGCCAAACCATCAGTTTTGACTCCTCAATGCTCCACCGTTGCACTCGGAAGCGAGAGCCCTCTCCGACACCAGCCATTACTGCCTGCAGATGGGAGCTGCAACCAGTTATGGCAAGTATTCCCACCTATGGAGCTTAAATATGCCTCATTTCCTGCACTTATTTGTGATTGGCCAGATTTGAAAGTTCTCAACTGAGTGCACACCTGCTTAGCACTGGGCAGACTTTGATTCATATATATATGTGTATTGATAGTCCACGAACATCAAATGCTGTCATGGCTTAATGGATTAATACTGTGATTATGGTGAACACTATCCCGGGTTTGAGACCTGTCATTGCTTTTTTATTTTACTACTGACCTGACTGGTAGGGGGTGTGGCTGGGTTTAGCCAACATTGCTCAACTTTGCCCAACGTTGCTCTACGTTTACCGACGTTGCCCGACGTTGCCAGATGTTACGCTAGTTAGCACGGTGCACAGCTTCGCGCAAACATCTTTGGTTTGTGCTAGTTGGTGCGATGCGCAGCTCCACGCAAAGCTATTGCGCTAGTTAAACCAGTGGTTAGCTATGGGCAATTATTCTTAAATGTGCTTACTACTGGTAAACATTGCTTAGCAGTGCTTCACATTGCTTAACATAGGTTACTTATGCATTCATTAGTATGCATGACAGTTTCACTTTCTTATATATATTTAAAATATCGTTCACTACTGCATAGGCCATTTCGATGCTTTTTAATAAAATTTAAAAGGTAAATGTCAGGAATTCTTTTTATGCACGGATTTCCTACAGAAAATGGAAAAGGGAGTGGTGGGACTCGAACCGGGAATGCCTCCTCTTTGTGCAAAGACTCTACCACTACACTATTGCTATTTGGCTTAATTTGCATATAAGTGGTTTATTATCCTCTCTGATGTCTAAACTGATAAATGTAGCTAAGCAATGGGCACATCTGTGCACACACACGCAAATACGGGCAGCTATATCGTGAATACTAAAAAAAATGGTTTTACCTTTTATTTCAGTGGTACAGGGCTTTTTAATGTGGGGAAGTGTAATGTTGGGGTTATACACATTTGAGCGGACTCACTCATATCTGCTGACATTTGCAGATTTAGGCACTTGCAGGGGTGTGGATTTTTGGACTGCTCGGCAGCCTGATACACCCCCTGCATTCCTACATGGTCTGTGTTAGCCAGGGAGTTGAGTCAGTGTGCCCTCATGCATATGCATGACGCGCTGACATACTCTTAGACGGCAGTCCCCGAGTAGGGCTTTGTTCATCCTACACAGAGGATTACTGAATCCCCCCCCAATGACTTTGACATGGGAAACAGTATTTCAAAATTTTCCAAAATATTGATAAACTATAAAACAACACCCAAAACCTCATATTGGAAATATATAACAAAATGACACTCCGTACAGTTAACTGAAGATATTAAAACAAATACCTTATTTTTGATAAAAAATACATCCTTTACACAATACTGGAACATTTTTAATTGGAAATGCTTGTGCAGAGCTTTCTTAACCCCAGACAGAATCAGTAAAATTAGTTCTTCCATTAAATGAATATGGTAGAGATATGAGCAAGTGCACAATGCATATTGGAACCACATTTTCTTTGATTGTATTAAAATTAAGCCATTTTGGAATGGTCAAAAAACAACCTGCCAAAAAGAGAACACCCACTGAAACATCTCCAAAGAACTGTAGACAAATAATGTAAAATAAAACAGAGACACAGACAGCTGTAAAATCCAGGATAGGCCTTTACTGAGTGCAAAACACAAGCGCTTTCACAATCTAGCTTCTTCAGGTGTAACAAAGCACTTAAAACAGACACACCTATATACTCACTGCATATCACATGTCTGAAGTCATATGACTAAGCATCACTAAAGCAAATCCTTTAAAGCTATACTAACATGAATTATATTCTAACTAACTAGATGTAAAAGACAATATTTATACAAGACAATGATAAAAATTACGATGACAAAAAATACTATATTCCTTCCTAAATAAATACATATAAAAATGTAAACATTATATATCAGTAAATAATATATTTTAATAACTAATTCCTAACCTGCAAAAAACAAATAAATAATTCATATATCAAAGTTTCATATATAAAAACACATATACATAAACCTATGACTTTATCTGCGAAGAGGCCTCATTTTAAGTTTCGGTCTCAGGGGAATACATTCATTTTGGCCATGTCCTTCTGTACCCATCAATTTAGTTATCCACATGGCTTCTACACTTTCTGTCCTGTTGCAGATATCTCCCCTTCTTATATTCTCCTGCAACAGGGCTATGACTCTGAATCTAAAAATGTGGGTCATATCAGTATTCATAACGTGCCTGGCTAAAGCATTCACCTTATTACCCTTCCTAATATTATAGATATGCTCTCTGATGCGTTCCTTTAAACTCCTATCTGTCTTCCCAACATAGAATTTGGCACATACACAGCAATTGGCTAAGTAAACTACATGTCGGCTCAGACAGTCAGCTCTAATGTCAAAATGAAAATCTCGATCCAAATCTGGATGGTAAAAACGAGCACTAGTGTCTATATACTGGCACCAATTGCAACTGCCACAAGGTCTCATCCCTCCTCTACCATTGCTCATCTGCCCATCTCTCGGATAACAGAGTCTCCTCTTCAGAGATCTATTGCAATTGCTGTGTATGTGCCAAATTCTATGTTGGGAAGACTCTGTTTTATTTTACATTTTGGAATGGTATTAATAACTTTCTAAAAGCTTTATTTAATGAATCATTTTATATAAATAAAACTCTTTTATTATTAAATGTGAACGAACATCAAAGTAGAATAGATAAAATATTTGCTGCCCATGACTTACACTCTAAAATCATTAATTTCTCAATCACTCCCTGCCCCTTTTCAGACCACAATTCATTGATACTCAAACTTCAAAATGGGTACAAACCATTAATCTTTAACTCCAGAATTCCAGCATATATAACTAAAATTAAAATTTCAAACACTGGTTATTATGTAAATTACAATTCTTCTTAGTTATTAATTACACCACAGAGATAAATAAAATAATGATATGGGAATCATTAAAAGCTTACATATATAGTAGAACCCTAACTTGCTATAAAAAAATCAGTGAATGGGATTCTGAATTATTAGATCTACAGTCCAAACTTTTGTCAGTAAAAGCTGAAAAAATAAAAATAATTTTGAGATGAAAAAGAAAGAAGTATTAAACAATAAATACAATGAAATTCTAACACATAAAGCTAGTTCAGCTTTAGAAAAAACTAAAAATGAATACCTTGCCCACTTCTCCCAAATAGCTACATAATTTATCCACAAGAATCAAAATACAATCAAAAGCTAATAACATTAAAAGTGTCTTCCATGAAAAGAAAGAGAAAAATGTATCGGATATAGGTGATATTCTTGATGCCTATAGAAATCAATATATGGAACATTTCCAAAAAGAAAATATACATATCGATCAATTAAATCTAGATGAAAAATGTTATAATATTAAAAAAAAACAGAAAAATTAAAACTAGCTGTGCATGCACCCATATCCTACAAACAAATTACAGATACAGTAAAAGGGGGTAAAAATAATAAAGCTCCAGGTATAGATGACATAATTATGGGTATATATAAACTTTTTCCTTCAACGATACTATCCCTCTTACATAAAACTATATTAGAAATTCAGTCACAAGCTTTAATACCATTATCTTGGAGATATTCCTTAATCACACTGATCCTCAAGGAAAACAAATCCCCAAACCTCTGTACCTCATATAGACCTATATCATTATTAAATACTGACTATAAGATATTTATGACAATATTAACTAAGAGAATGAAAATACTACTATTCAAAACAATAAACAATGATCAAACTGGATTCATATATCATAGACACACACATGGAAATATTAAAAGGATAATTTCTCTTATAGATTATGTTAATAAAGAAAATAAACACTCATAATTGGCTTAGATATAGAGAAAGCCTTTGATTCCCCAAATTGGGACAATTTACTCAAAATCCTAATGCTATTTGAATTTCCTGCATCCATTGTTCATCTCTTAAAGAATATATATATATATATATATATATATATATATATATATATATATATATATATATACATATATATATATATATATATATATATATATATATATATATATATATATATATATACACAAATAATTTAGCATATGTCAAGTTAGGTCATTTTATCTATGAATCTATACATATAACAAAAGGCACTAAACAAGGCTGTCCCATGTCACCAATTCTATTTCCTCTGGCTATTGAAATATTGGCAGATTCAATTTGTAACAATATAAAAATCAAAGGAACAGATGTTTATGAACAATACAATTTTAAAGTAATGCTATTTGCTGATCACATATTACTAACATTATCTAATACAAAAGAGACATCAGAAAAATTAGATATATTAATTGACACATTTCACATGGCTTCAGGACTCCATTTCAATAAATCAAAATGAAAATTTTTATGTTTAAATAAAAAAAAAAAAAGAAGTGCAGAATAAGGGGGATCACATCATAGGGAAGCAAGAATCTACCTTAAAATATCTAGGAATTGAGTTATGCAAGGATAATAATGAATTAGTCTCAAAAACTACAATAATATCATCAACACAATTAAAATCTATGTGGAAAAATAGAACAAAATAATATTAACATTAGAAGATAGACTACAGTTAATAAAAATGTTTTTTCTGCCCGAAATGCTATATATAGCCTTGGCAATACAACTGTTACCAGAAAGGACTATACTTAAAATAATACCTTCATGCCTAATACAATTTTTATGGTTTCCCAAAAGAAACAGAATAACTTTAATGTATCATATCAGACCATGGAAACAAGGAGTATTAAGCTTTCCTCATATAGAAACATATATAAAAGCAGAAATATATAAAACAATCTCAGATTAGATAAGTCCAAATTACTCTGCAAATTGGAAAGAATTTCTAATGGTAATATTAGTAAATGAATAGCCCAGAATATGCAGCAACTGCAGAAACGACCAGTAACAAACTCACAATGCTGTTCGGTTGCAATAAAGGCTGTCCTCCACCTGATAAATTCCAAAAAATGAGCGAACCAGTGTGAATCTTGAAAAAGTTTAATAACTCATAAAACCATAGTAACAACCAAAAAACAGATTAAGTGCGCTTTCATCTCATATCCTGAGACTTCATCAGAATCATCTGTTAATTTAAAAAACATCATATTTAAATAACCTTTCTCTCTTTTCCATTGGTCAATTTTGGCGGTCAAAACAATTAAATCTATTTTTTACTTATATTATGTTATATTATAACATTGGTTAGTATCCTATTGAAAAATACATTTTTAAAAAACATTTTTAAAACATATCATATTTGAAAATACCATATTTAAATATTTATTTAAAAATTCCCTGTTTATAACACTTTAGTAGGAATGTGGTACAGTAAAAACCATGTTGAAATATTGAAATTGAATATCACCTTCATAGATAAATATATACTATATTAAAATATTAAAATCTCTGTAATAAATATATATGTATAAGTAATAATAATACAATAATACAATAAATATAACCATCAAAATACATATGTATATATACATAATATATATACATAATGACAAACTCATAATGTCTCTTAGGGTTTAATGACAACATTTTCAGGGCTGGTTTTATAGAGATGTGGTCATTCATTCCTGGGTAAGTACAGGAATCCAATCTAATTTGCCATATCATCTCACGATATTCCAGGAATGTTTCCCAATCACCACCCCTATCCTACTGTTTAATTTCTTCCAATACCCCAAATTTGATGTTCATGTTCATACATTTAAGTGTATGCCTATAAAGGTCATTGTTCTCATTCTTTTTATTAATGTCTCTGACATGTTCATATACCCTATTTCTTAAATTCCTTTCGGTTTTCCCCACGTAGTATGCCCCACATATTAAACAATATGCCAGGTACACTACTCCTCTTGTATAGCAACTAGAGTAGGTGTGGCTCATCAATTTGAAACCAATGCTAGAAATATAAAGTTCCTTTTCTCACGCCATAAAAGGGCATTGGGCACACCTACTACATTTGTGTGTACCCATTTTCCGCTCTGCCCCTCCATTATTTTTACCTTTCTTTGTCTCCAGGATATTTTTCAAATTCATATTTCTCCTGAAGCTATACTTTCAGGGTTCCTGGAAAAACTGCACTCTTGTGGGCATCCTACTGAACATGTTCCAAATCCCATTAATACACCTCCTCAGCCATCCCATGTCAGAATAATAGGTTAATATCAGCTGTCGTAGTTCTTCTCCGGAATTAACATTAACATTCTCTTTCAGGTTAGATTTGGTAATAATTTCATTTCTATTCATGTCATCTAATTCACTGTCCAAATGTTCTATGTTGCTGGTATCTGTTGACCCATAATTTAATAATGGCCCATATTCTACATTTCGCTTCTTAATAATTTCCTTCTTAACATTCTCTATCAACCTTTTGGGGTACCCTCTTTCCCTAAACATGTCCTGAACCAAATCAAGTTCTCTAATAAAATCATTAGAGTCCGAGGTCATTCTTGACACCCTAACCATCTGACCTTTAATGACATTCCTTTTTAAATGGTTGGGGTGGTCGCTCTGATAGTGTAGCAAGGAGTTTGAGTAACATTCCTTTCTATAAATCTTAGACCTGTAATTCCTTCTCTCATAATCCTTATTCACCTCAACATCCAAATAATGCATTTCGTTCTCATTCCAATCATATGTAAATTTTAAGAAATTAGTACTATTATTCAAAAATTCGATAAATTCTTTTATGATTTCATGTGTGCCCTCCCAAACAATAAAAATATCGTCAAGGAACCTATAATATCTCACTATATTTTGCTTAAACCTTGAATCCAAAACATATGTTAATTCCCAGTATAGCATAATAATGTTTGCGTAAATTGGGGCACATGCTGAGCCCATAGCTACACTGTCAAGTTGGTGGTATATATCACCTTGAAAATAAAGGAAATTGTATTTCAGAACTAATTCCATACTTTCTAATACTAATCTAAACTCATCTGGATTCAACATTTTAAATTCAGTAAGCATCTTTTCAAACCACTCTAGGCCCTCTCTGTGAGGAATTACTGAGAACAAATCTTTGACATCAATGGTCAAGAAAATAAAGCTCTCATTAAATGGAATAGTATTAAATTTACTTAAAAAGTCCCAGGAGTCTACCAATATATGTGAATACTTCAAATGAAAATCTTTTAATTTTGTATCAACTAATATTGCTAAAGGCTGCGTCTTAGATCCCTGGTACGTAACAATTGGCCTCATGGGGGGGGGGGTCTTCATGTTGTTTGTGTATTTTTGGAATTCCAAAAATCGCAGGTATTACAGGTTTGGGTACTTTCAAAAAATTAAATAATTCCACATCAATTAATCCTTGCAATAAATTATCCTCTAATATTCAGTCAATTGTTCTGTAGAATATATTCAATTCGTTTTTGGATATAATACAATATCTATTTTCTGTATCCAATATTTTTAACATCCTATTAGTATAATCCCATTGGTCCATAAGGACTACCCCTCCCCCCTTATCAGGCTTCATAACTCTAATCATTCCATTATTATTAAATAATTCCAAAATTTCTTTTTCTTGTTTGTTTAAATTTGAAATCAGCTTTCTTCTCTTCCCATATTCATCCCTAATCATAGTTATAGTACACCTTTCAAAATTGTAAATGTCCTGGTGTAATGGGGGGGGGGGTATATATACTACGCTTCTTTAATTTACTCTCTCCAATATATGGATTGTCCTGAAATAATACTGCTAAATTTAATTTCCTAGTAAAAAGTTTAATATCCAATATTATTTCATCTATTTTTGGTTTCCTTGTTGGCACAAAGGTAAATCCTTTTGTAAATAGTCCAAAAAATCCTTCTGTTACTTCCAAATCTGTGTAATTATAAATATTGAAATTATTGTAAGTATATGTTATAGTTTTACTATTAAATATATTTATTTCTCTGTCACAATCTTTTTCTGTAATATCTTCTACTTGGGGTTCAACATTCTCTAGGTTAATAGACCATGGCATATAAATGTTGTTACAGGATGGAACCCCTTCCATATTTTGTGAATAAGTACAAGTACCAATAACATTGTCTATCTCTTGTACCTCCCTCTTCCCTGTTGTCTTCCAAATTGATTGCCCGTTACTTCTGCATAGGTCTGTTTTCTGTTTTGATTCCTGATTCTCTCGGATCTCCTTAATCCATACCCTTCCCCCAAAGGGTCCTCAAAATCTGAATAATTATTGTGATATTCCCCGTTACTTTCATCCCTATATTCTGATCTTGTAGGGGGTAAATTCCCCTTTTCTCCATATTGTTTAAATTTTGTTTCTCTATCAAACCTATCATATCTTCTTTTGTCATATATAACATATATATTACATGTAAGAAAGATATCGATAAATTACATAAGAAAATAAGTGAAGATTTGGTTTTTACACTCACTGAATATAAGAATATCTATTGTAGAACACTACAGGATGTTGATTTTAATGTGTCAAAAACTACAAAAGGAAATTGGGCAAATTAGAACATGATAGGGTAGATCATGATGAAGGGAATGCATATGTTATATATGACAAAAGAAGATATGATAGGTTTGACAGAGAAACAAAATTTAAATTTGTGACATTCTTGATGCCTAAAGTAATCACTATATGGAACATTTTAAAAAAGAAAATATACATATTGCTCAATTAAATCTAGATGAAAAATGTTCTAATATTAAAAAAAATCAGAAAAATTAAAACTAGCTGTGTAAGCATCCATATCCTACAAAGAAATTACAGATACAGTAAAAGAGGGTAAAAATAATAAAGAAACGTCAAACACCTCGTCACTCTTCACCACTTGTAAAAAATAAAGAAATCCGCTGCTGCACCATAAAGGGCTGTCCTCCAGTCGTAAAACCAACCAAACCAAATCTGCCACCAGGAACCCAGCAATGAAATCCAACCACTGAATAATTCAAATTGTATTTAATTCGATAAAAATCACAAAGACCACGAACTGTCACAGACACAGTAAAAAACAGGTGATTGAACGCGCTTTCGTAATAATCTTCATCAGAATCACAAACACAATGAAAACTTTGCACCTTATATATGCTGCCATAGCCAATCATAATTAGTTAGTTGATTACTAAATAGATTAATTAATTATTATTCCAAAGAATCAATCTGTTTGTATAAGCTTAGTATAAGCTTAATATAAGCTTAGTATATATACACAAAACATCCTTTTTCCTATCTATTCACGTTAAAAAACATATCATACAGTGAATGATTGTAGATAGTGTAACACAGATGCAGGTAATAATAATTCCTGTGTCCTGTATATATCTTGCATCATGTATTTACAAAGTTATACATTAATACTGGATTTCTATACCATATAATACTTGGTAAAAAATATATATATGAATAATAAATAGATAACTATCTGATACATGAATGCATGAATAAATAAATAAATAAATGAATGAATAAATAAATGAATAAATAAATAAATAAATAATTACATAGATACACAGGTATCTAATCAGATAATGGTACACTTGATGCACAAAATACATAATACATGCATACAAATATATTAAATGAATGATTTGATAAATATTTTGAATGTTATGATACCATAACTATGTTACAGTTTTAATAAAATATGTAGTTAAAAATGCATTTAAAAACTTTTTGTTATTAAATATGTATTAAAAATATTATTTATGGTTGTTAACATTATTTCGGGTTATTTGCTAGGAGTTTCAAGGCTGGCTTAATAGATAGATGATCATTCATCCCCTTAGGACCACAAGCATCTAATTTAAGCTGCCAAATTAACTCCCTATATTCCAGTAGGGATTCCCAGTCTCCACCCCTATCACTCTTTTTCACCTCCTCTAATACCCAAAATTTATAATTAGCTTTTTCACATGTATTGGTATGCCTAAATAAAGCATTGTTATCATTCTTTCTAGAAATGTCCCTCATATGCTCATAAATGCGTTTTCTAAGTTGACGTTCTGTCTTACCCACATAATATCCACCACAGGTAAGGCAATAAGCAAGGTAAACAACACCCTGGGTGTAACAGGTAAAATACCCTTTGCTCCTAAGTTTTCTCCCAATACCTTTCACAAATATTTCCTTATTGCCGGAAATAAAGGAGCATTGCCCACACCGGCCACATTTATGTGTTCCAGTCTTGTTAATCACCCCCTTATCTTTTGATAAGTTTTTCTTCTCGAGTAAGTTCTTAAAATTGAGATTTCTCCTATAGGTGAATTTTAAGGGTTGTTGAAAAATTGATAAGTTATTTGACATCCTTGAGAATATTTTCCAAACTTCATGTATACCCCTTTGTATCCATTCGCATCCTCTGTGATATGTGAATATCAATCTCGGAATTTCCTCTTTGTCAAAACAAGTTTGTTTAGGTTTCCTAATGTTTACCACTTCTAAATTACCTCTCAGCAGTGGTGGGTAATGTGTTTTCCGTTTTTTCATTACCTCCCTTTTTACGTTTTTAATTAATTCAATGGGATACCCCCTCTCCCTAAATAAACCTTGTATATTATCCATTTCATGTTTACATTCTGTATTATCGCTAGTCATCCTAGAAGCTCTGACCATTTGCCCCTTAATAATGTTTCTTCTCAAATATAGGGGATGGTCGCTTTGATAATGTACATAAGAATTAGAAAAACAACTTTTCCTATAAACCTTGGATTTGTATTGCTTATCTTTTCTGTGTTTAGTTATAGTAGTATCTAGGTAATTAGCATAATCTGTGTTATATTGATATGTAAACTCTAAAAAGTTAGTAGTCTTATGTATGTACTGTATAAATTCATTAATCAATGCTATATCACCATCCCACACTATAAATATGTCGTCCAAAAATCGGAAATATCGTTTTATATATCTCCAAAATTGTGATTTGAATACAAATTCAAGTTCCCAGTAGAGCATAATAATGTTTGCGTATATTGGGGCACAGGCCGAGCCCATAGCTACCCCCCCGATCTGATGGTAAATATCTCCCTGGAAGTAAATAAAGTTGTTTTTCAAAACAACCTCTGTATATTCCAATACTAGTCTGAAATCTATGTTATTTAGAAACTTAAACTCTATTAACATATCCTCAAACCATTTGAGACCAGTATTGTGGGGTATCACCGAGAAAAGATCTTTAACGTCAATGGTAATAAAACCATAACTGTCGTCATAAGGAATCTTATTAAATTTTTCCAAAAAATCCCATGAATCTATAAGTATATGGGGGTACAACTTGTAAAAAGGCTTCAATTTATTGTCCACAAATATAGCTAGGGTCTGCGTCTTTGAACATTGAGATGTCACAATGGGCCTAAGTGGGGGATTTTGTGTATCCTTATGTATCTTGGGTATTCCGAAAACCTCAGGGATTACTGGTTTAGAAACCTTCAAAAAATTATATAAGTCTAGATCGATAGATCCTTGAATCAAATTATCTTCTAAGTAAAAATCAATTTTACTGTAACTTATATTCATCTCATTCCTAGATGCAAGTTGATATCTATTGCCCTGGTCCAGAATTTCAACCATCCTCTTGGTGTAGTCCCAATGGTCCATCAAAACTACCTCTCCCCCCTTGTCGGGTTTCATAATCCTAACCCTTTCATTACCCTGTAACATTTTCAACACTCTAACTTCCTTGTCAGTTAAATTCCCATATTCCTTTTCAGTTTCATATGCCAAATAACATTCCCTAACCATATTTAAAGTACAGGCCTCAAAATTAAGTATGTCAGGCTGTAGTGGTGGGTTGAAAGTGCTCCTTCTTTTAAGTCCTTTCCTTGTATATGCTTCTTCATTTTGAAATATTGTCTTTAAGTTTAGCTTCCTAGCAAATAACTTAATGTCCAATAATATGTTCTCAATCCTGGGTTTGTGTACAGGTATAAATGAAAACCCCTTTGTAAAAAGGTTAAAAAATTCAGTTGTGATATCTAAATCAGTAAAATTATAAATATTAAAATTGTCACATGTAAAAATTGTGCATGTATTTGTCACCACATGTTCAAGCGTACCAAACTCCACTGTGTCACTCAACACTGTTCCAAAATCATCCACCTCTGTATAGTTGTTTCCTAAATGTAATTCCACTCTAGAATGATCTTTGTCACTATCATTGTCATTGCCTACATGGGTCACCAAAGGGTGTTGAGTGTGTAATTCTACCGAATCTATTACCCCCTCTATCTGTATCTGTTCCCCCCTTGTGTCCTGTAATGATTGTCCCCTATAGCTTCCGCATATGTGTAAGAGCGGTTCTGGTTCTGGTTCCTTAACCTTTCTGATCTTCGGGGTCCCTCCCCCATTTCCTCCCCTAAAGGGTCATTTTGATTCATTGCTTCACCTTCACTAATATTATTCCCATCCATATTCAGGTCTTGGTTCCCATACCATATACTGTTTTCCCCAGTGGTGTTTCTGTATGAATGGGTGAATTCCGCCTATTTTCCTTTCCCCCTATTCTAAAATTCTGATATCTAAAGGGCCTTTTGTTAGTTTTGTTTGGGTCAACATAGGCCCTTCCTTCTTCGTAATCACGCAAATCCCGGTCAATTTTACTTAATTTTCTTTTATAATTATTAAATGCATTATTGTCAACATCATGCAGTACCTTATGATATATCTCCTTGTTCTCTTTGATAGTAAACAGTAAATCATTACTAATTTCCTTCTGAATTACATCTATTCTTTTTTTACTATCAGCAAGGATATCAGTATTACTACAAATCATAGCCTTCAAAATAAGAATACCACAATCATTGAGTATATCGGAAATGGTTTTGAATAACTCACCATTTCCACGTATATTGTTAGGATATTTATTTAACCTCAGGCCCTTAGGCACAATTTTGCGCTCCACACACTGAGTTAAATACCAATTATCAAGACTAAGATTCCTGTATTTGTTCAGTTCAAATTCTAATGTCATACATTTGTCCTTATAGGAACTATATTCCTTACGTGTGTTCACTGTTTCATCAACCGTTTTGGAAAATGAACGGTCAAGCCATTCCGTGAAATCCACATTATTGTAACTGTCTAACCCTCGTAGTTTAGTCCATTTATCAGTTCTATTTGTATAGTCTCCATTTGTACCAGGAACGGTACTCTGCATCCCATGTTCGTTGTTGGAACCACGACCGCTACCTTCCCCAGCAACTCCGGTCCTCGCTCCTGACCTGGACGCCACTTCCGGACTCCGTTGTGCACATGGAATGGATCCGCTGGAACCTGGCGACTGAACGGAACCTATTGCTCCTTCCGAGTGGGCTTGTATCAGCCGAACAAGTTGGCTTAACAGTGAATTATCTTGCTCCATGGGGATTCCCTCGTACCGGCAACAGCTAAAACCAAGAAACGTCAAACACCTCGTCACTCTTCACCACTTGTAAAAAATAAAGAAATCCGCTGCTGCACCATAAAGGGCTGTCCTCCAGTCGTAAAACCAACCAAACCAAATCTGCCACCAGGAACCCAGCAATGAAATCCAACCACTGAATAATTCAAATTGTATTTAATTCGATAAAAATCACAAAGACCACAAACTGTCACAGGCACAGTAAAAAACAGGTGATTGAGCGCGCTTTCGTAATAATCTTCATCAGAATCACAAACACAATGAAAACTTTGCACCTTATATATGCTGCCATAGCCAATCATAATTAGTTAGTTGATTACTAAATAGATTAATTAATTAATTATTATTCCAAAGAATCAATCTGTTTGTATAAGCTTAGTATAAGCTTAATATAAGCTTAGTATATATACACAAAACATCCTTTTTCCTATCTATTCACGTTAAAAAACATATCATACAGTGAATGATTGTAGATAGTGTAACACAGATGCAGGTAATAATAATTCCTGTGTCCTGTATATATCTTGCATCATGTATTTACAAAGTTATACATTAATACTGGATTTCTATACCATATAATACTTGGTAAAAAATATATATATGAATAATAAATAGATAACTATCTGATACATGAATGCATGAATAAATAAATAAATAAATGAATGAATAAATAAATGAATAAATAAATAAATAAATAATTGCATAGATACACAGGTATCTAATCAGATAATGGTACACTTGATGCACAAAATACATAATACATGCATACAAATATATTAAATGAATGATTTGATAAATATTTTGAATGTTATGATACCATAACTATGTTACAGTTTTAATAAAATATGTAGTTAAAAATGCATTTAAAAACTTTTTGTTATTAAATATGTATTAAAAATGTTATTTATGGTTGTTAACATTATTTCGGGTTATTTGCTAGGAGTTTCAAGGCTGGCTTAATAGATAGATGATCATTCATCCCCTTAGGACCACAAGCATCTAATTTAAGCTGCCAAATTAACTCCCTATATTCCAGTAGGGATTTCCAGTCTCCACCCCTATCACTCTTTTTCACCTCCTCTAATACCCAAAATTTATAATTAGCTTTTTCACATGTATTGGTATGCCTAAATAAAGCATTGTTATCATTCTTTCTAGAAATGTCCCTCATATGCTCATAAATGCGTTTTCTAAGTTGACATTCTGACCATTTGGTTTGGTTGGTTTTACGACTGGAGGACAGCCCTTTATGGTGCAGCAGCGGATTTCTTTATTTTTTAAAAATAATAAAGCTCCAGGTATAGATGACATAATTATGGATATATATAAACCTTTTCCTTCAAAGATACTATTCCTCTTCCATAAAACTCTATTAGAAATTCAGTCACAAGCTTTAATACTACTCTCTTGGAGATATTCCTTAATCACACTGATTCTCTAGGAAAACATATCCCCAAACCTCTGTACCTCATATAGACCTATATCATTATTAAATACTGACTATAAGATATTTATTACAATATTAACTAAGAGAATGAAAATACTATCAAAAAAAATAAATAATGATCAAACTGGATTTATATATCATAGACACACACATGACAATATTAAAAGGATAATTTCTCTTATAGATTATGTTAATAAAGAAAATAAAGAAACACTCATAATTGACTTAGATATAGAGAAAGTCTTTGATTCCCTAAATTGGGACTATTTACTCAAAATCCTAATGCTATTTGAATTTTCTGCATCCATTGTTCATCTCCTAAAGAATATATATTCAAACAATTTTGTGCATGTCAAGTTAGGTCCTTTTACCTCTGAATCTATACATATAACAAAAGGCACTAAGCAAGGCTGTCCCATGTCACCAATCCCATTTGCTCTGGCTATTGAAATATTGGAAGTTTCAATTCATAACAATATAAAAATCAAATGAACAGATGTTTATGAACAATACAATTCTAAAGTAATACTATTTGCTGATGACATATTACTAACATTATCTACCATGTATCTCATATGTATAAACTATTTTTCGAGGTTCACCACCATACAAAGAAAAAAGCCAGTGATTACATTTATATTTTATTAAAATTATAGCCCAATCCAGACGTAGATCCACACTTTAGTCCCACAAACCAGGTAAAATAAGCACACACTGGATCCAATAAAATCTGGGTAGCAGCAAATACAAAGCATAAAATGCTGACTCCTCTAGCACCTCTGCTCTTCAGGCTTTACAGAGTATATCCCTACTTCACATATTCTATCTTTAAATATCATGATTACAAACAATTAACCAATCATAGACTTAAATTAATTAAAGAAAACATTTCCCATGACATTCTTGATTCATTCCATATGGAATTAAAGTGTTAAACTTCAGAATTAAAGTAGATTATAACTTCCAAAGTTGTCTTTGAATATCAGTCATACATTTATAGGTTCATAGGTTCATAGGTAGGTACTAGGCTATTGGCCCAAGGGCCTATGTAAGCCTAGCCAACAAGGTTCCCTGGTTTCTGCCACCCAAGAAAGCTATTTTCCTGTGCCACTGTTGAGCAGAGACACAGAAGTGATCCCTGGGGTGTATTTCCTATTTCCCATCCACTTATCAAGATTTTTCTTGAAGAGTGCTAATGAAGAACTTTTCTTGACATTAGATGGGTAGCCTGTTCCAAAGTATGGGAAGTCTCTGGGACAGGAATCTATCCCTCCAGCATGTCCTGTTTATTGTGGTGACAAGGTTTAAGTCCCTACAGCATGTAGCTTGGAGGGATTGGGATTTCTTTAGGTGTAGCATGTCCAACAGCTCTGAGTTTGACATAGCTTTATATGTTAGATAGAGATCACCTCGGAGTAGGCAATATGCTACAGAGTAAAGCTGGAGTTTTTTGAGAAGGTCAGTGTAGGGCATTTGTTTGAGGTCAGTAATCTTCTTTGTGAGGTATTTCTGTGGCCTTTCCAGCTGCTGCAGATGTCTTGTGAGGTACATTCCAAAAGGGGCATTGTACTCTATAATGGGTCTAATAAATTTGTTGTACTTGCCCCAAAATTGTAGCTTGTAAGCCTTGTATATTTCCACTGTGACATTTTTTAAAATGTAATGCAACACGAGTTTCTTCTTTGCCCTTCTTAACATCCCTAACATGTTCCTTCAACCTTTGTTTGAAACCTCTTTTACTTCCCCCTATGTATACCTTACCACAGGGACATTTCAAACCATAAACTATTCCAGTACTGTCACAGTAAAATCTCCCATTGCATGTAAAATACTTTTCATTAATTTTATCAAAACTTTTTACTACATACTGGCAGCAACTGCACTTTCCACAAGGGAAAGTACCTGTTGCACTTACCTCCAAACTCCTATGACTTACAGGCAGCTGAAACTTGCCATGCACCAATAAATCTCTTATACTTCTACCTTTCGAATAAGAAAACATGGGATACTCATTTGCTCTTATATTAAGGAATTAGTTTTTTTTCTAAAATACCCCAATGATATTTTACCAAATTTATTAAAACTTCTATAAACACTGTATATTTGGTCACATAAAATAATTTTTGTTTATCCTGTTGATGCACTCTGCTTTGCTTTTAGTATTATTTTGCACTACCCTCCTTTTATTTTATTCCACCACTGTTCCTTGTAACCTCTAGTTACAAACTTGTGTGCTGTTTATTCTATTTCCTTCTTACACTCTTTTTTATCACTACATATTCTTTTCATTCTCAGAAATTCCCCATAGGGGATAGATTTAATAGTGTGTGGGGGGGGGGGTGACAGCTTTCCCCATGCAGTATATGACCACTCCCTTCAATTTTTCTATGTAAACTTGTTTGTATTCTACCATCATTAATACCTTGCAAAGTTATATCAAGAAAGTTTACTTTAACACCTGTCTGTATTCCATCACACCTGGTATTACAGGGATTTATCTCAATTTTTTGCACAAATGTATTCACTTCTTCCCACCCCCCTTCACAAATAAATATTATTTCATCTATAAATCTATAATAACTTATGACATATTTCCTAAAAAAATCATTACTATTTACATATTTGTTTTCAAACATGCCCATGAAAAGATTTACATATATTGGGGCAAAACCTGCCCCCATGGCTGTTCCCCCAAGCTGCCTATAAAGTTCCCCATTGAACTCAAATATGTTATTATTTAAACAAAAATGTATTAGTTCAATTATAAAATGTGTTTTAGGCAAGTCCTTATAAAAAATAATATTGCTTCTAAGCCACGTACATGTTCAATATTTGTGTATAAACTGGTAACATCCATAACAATGAAAAACATGTCCTTCTTCCACTTCACATTTCTGATTTTACTTAAAAAAAAACAAAGGACTCTTTAGACCTTAGCTTCTCTGCTTCTTCTTTCAAGTAGGAATGTAAAAAAAGAGCTAAGTTATGTGTAAAATAACTGCATGCAGAGACTATGGGACGTCCTGGTGGATCCACTAAGCTTTTGTGTATTTTAGGGACACAAAAGAAATATGCCATAGTGTTATCTTTAACTGCAAATTTTTTATATACATCCTCTTGTGAGAAATATTTTAGTCTTAACCCCTTCATTAGCAGTTCTTTGTATTTAATTACTGCTTCTTGATAACATCTCAGCTCCACTAAGGCATAAACTGTAATATTCTTTAAATGAGCATAACATATATTCAGAGCTAACATTTCTAGTTCCAAATAATTCATGAATGAGAGTGGGTACATATATTGTATATTTCAAAGAACCCATGTATCTTATATGTATAAACTATTTTTCCAGGTTGTCTACAAATATAGATTATTATTCCAGGTTCCCTAAACAAATCAAACTAAAAACACAAGTGCAGATGTTATTGGTGCATTAACATCTATGTTTAGAAGAGAATGAATATCTGTTATCTGCCAGGTATGACAACGGTGCATAATTAAAAAATCAGTAATTCCTAAGATTAGTGCCCACAGTGCATGCAGTATAGTGGATAACGTTGAGAGAATTATCCAAACACTGAGAAATTTCCTTACAACAAACAAGGAAAACCTATAAGAACTGCCATCTCAAAATTGTATTATTTAGAAATACTATTGCAGAGACTCAGTGTCTCTCCAGTTCAATGGTTAATTGGAAGAAGGCTGAAACACTGTTTGCCGACTCAAACTATATTGCTGATGCTTGAAAATCAATAGTTAGTAGAAGAAATGCAGGAGAGAAATTAGCTGAAACTGAAATAGTACTATGATAGAATCTACAAGACAGTATTAAATTTGCAGATTGGACATAGATAAAGAGCAGAAACTTCATTGGAAATTTCAGGGTCTGACCATAAGGTAGTTAATGAAGTGGCTGAAGCATATTTTGTTGATAGTGAGGAACAAATCATAAAGGTCTGTATAAGAAATATAGGTAAAAATTCCAGGAAAATGAACAACCAGAAATGTCAATATCAGTTTTCTTTTTTTAATTTTTTTCAGTCCTCCTTGTGACATTGTTATTTCCCATCCCAGCCCCAGTGCCCCAAGTCCAGCTTGTCTACTACCTCCTGGACTAACTTCTAATGGTTTTGTGACCAGTCAAAGATCCGCAGGGTGTCCTGGGAGGGGAGCTCATCCATCTCTACTTCTGTCCTGGGAGTTTCTTTGAATACTCTACCCACCCCTGGTCCTGCCTCCCATGCCTGATGCTCATCAGTTCATCCAAGGGCAATTCCCCTCACTGGCCTATACCTTCCCTAAGGTAGCTTGATCAACTAATGCCCTCCATCTGGGGTAGGTACATATATCCCTTCCTGATGCTACATCAGTCAACTGAGTCACTATTTGGGCTTTAGTCTTGTTATTAAGAAATTAAGTAGTCCAGAAACACACAATGGGATCTGTATTAAAATAATATATAACTAAACGCACAACTTTCATGCAACAAGTACAATTTATTAAGTACTTAAAAACAGATATGATCAAAACAGGTATAAATAATCCATTTCAGTTTACATTTCTTAGAATATTTAAAGGTACCACACACAATATTATGTACAATAATTATACTACAAATATATATGTTTAGTGTTGTAAACATCTCGATTTTAACACTTGCTCTAATGTAGAATGTCATAAAATACCCGGCAAGTTATTAGCATTACTAATGTATTGTATTTAAATTCACTATATTCAGTCCTGTTAATTAGCTCTCTACTTTAACCATTCTAGTATATTTGTTTTGAGACATGAAAAAAATCTGTTTTGAATTCCTTTCTCTAGAGCATATCTGGCTGCATTATTTTTAACTCATTTGTTTCTAATAATTGAAACATATTCAGTAATTTGCTCATTCAATTTTCCAGATAATTAGAACAATAATTATTGTATGTAAATTTATAATATTATGTGAGGTACATTTAAACTGATAAGTTATATGACTGAAATTGATTATGTATACCTGTTCTGGTAATTTCTGCTTCCGGACCCTTGAGACAGCATACTTGTTGTGAGAGGGCTTGTGTATTTCATTATATATTGGAGATATTTAGAAACAATGTATAATAATAAGCAAAATACCACAAAGAATGGCAACATGTAGGGAGAAGGTGACTCAGAGACACAAGCAGAATGGTTGCATTAAGGGAGTAAAATGTGGTATTCACGGTGTGACTGCATGATATCATGTAAATAAGAGCCTGCATGAAAATGGATTTCATAACATAGGTAAATGCTGAAAGGAAACATGGCAAAGCCATTCAGAAGCATATGCTATGTTTTGTCTCATTCATCCACTCTGAATACCAGGTGTTTTCTGTGTGCAAGAGCTACATTAGTAATAATATGTTAACAATAACAGCATGTATAGCTAAACAACATGGGCAAGTGGCCACTTTTGAAGCCATTGTCTATGACACTGAATATTGTCACTCTCTGTGTCACATACAGGTTTGCCAACATATAATATATTAAAACCTCCAAAATGAGAATGTTGTTAACTACTACCAAGCACACTAGGTGATACTATAGGACATAGTAGACATTTGTCATCTCAACATGGAATCAAGGGAGATACATAGTCTGCCCATACCTTTGGACATAATAATATGTATAGCATTAGTAGTCCTTGCTATATGAGCCTTTCTACATCTGATATGGGACACACTAGGAATTTCACAGGCATCCAACCTGATGCATCCTACTCCAGTTCCTTGATATGATGCTGCATTATGAGGAGCAAGTTTTACAGTATAGCCCTATTTCTCTGAGGTCTTGGGAGTCATTGATTGTGTAATCATTACTATCAAGGCCCCAACTGCACCACATGGATGGTGCAGTGGTGTAGCGGTAGCATTGTCGCCTCACTGCAAGAAGTTCTCTGGTTCGATTCTTGGGTGGAGTGCCTTCTGTGCAGAGTATGCATGTCCACCCTGTGCTTGTGTGGGTTTCCTCAGGGTGCTCTGGTTTCCTCCCAGGTTACAAAGACATGTGTCTTACGTGTTTCACCCCAGGCCTCCACTGAAAATTAGCTTTATTCCAAGTCAGACTTTCTAGATAAACAAATGTTAAATAAAAATAAATAAATGTGTCTGGCACATCAAGTAAAATGACTTCCACTTGATCAACTGCTAAGTGGTGTGCAATGCAGAGAGTGTCACTTACAAGGTGCCTATATACTACCCAGGCAGCTCCCATGCTTCACACCTTTTTTACTCATGTGAAATGCGAATGTTTTGCACAGGCTGACATCTACCAGATGGTTTGTTTACTTACTTAACATTTTTAATTGAGTATGTGAATTGGTCCCATTTTCATTCCCGACCATGGCCAGAGAAGCCAGACAATACAACTAAACATATAAAAGAATGCAGAACTATTTAACACAGTAATTTAACTAGGCATTGGCAGTAGCACAGTTATAGATGTAGCACAGAACTGAATTTTCATTTAGGAACAGATCATTTTGAATTTTCAGGTAGGTACAATTCATAACTGAAAGAGACAACTAGTTTACAGTTCAATTCCAAATAAGCATTCAATGAATAGGATAAGAGCTGAATCAATATTAAACCAAGTGGTAGAATAGATATTTGTCATTACCTTACCTTACCTTACCTTATAGGTACTTTCTATCTCACGTCTGAAGCACTTTCAGCACATGCTGTTCTAGCAGATCATATTTTAATTGTAGTTTGAAGCTAATAAGTTCATTCACTTGTCTTATTTCTACTGGGAGTTTGTTCCAGTTAGAATGTACATGTTTTAGAGAAACCTTTTTCAGTAGTGGCTAATTTGTAAGGTAATGTGGCTAACTGACTGCTGTCTGTATTTCTTGGAGTATAATTACGATCCTTGTTAAAGAGTCTGGTTATATTATCCAGGGGGTTAAGCAGTAGCTCATTTTTTGTTGAAATTATAAGCCATCTACCATTCTTTATTGTTAATGCAGTAATGTTCTATATTCCTGGCTAGGTTGATGAATTATAGTATTTTATTCTCAGTGGATTGTAACATAGTCATGGTGGTGCAGTAGTTAGCGTTGTCGCTTCACAGCAAGAGGTTCTCCTGTTCGATTATCAGCTGGAGCGCCTTCTGTGAGGAGTCTGCATGTCCCTGCAGTTGAGTGAATTTAAAGACATGCGGGTAGGTGTGTACATGTGTGGGTGTGCCTTCTTTGAAGGTTGGGTCCTGGGCTAGCAATTCAACACCATATAAATTCACTGCCAATCGTTAGCAGACTGGAGTTCTACTGTGGCGACCCCTAACCTGGAAAAGCCGAAAGACAGTTTATTCTCAGTGGTTTGTAACAGTGACATTAGCAGCTGATAGCTGCACTGATTGGTAGGTATATAGGCTAGTATAGACATGGTTCCCATTCACACAGGCAGTGAGCTATTGTATTGGTGTCATGAACTTTGGTTGGTATTGCTGGATAAGTATTGAAGCTATGGACAATGACCCCTATCAGACACTCCCTGACCACGGTTAAGGTTGCTTATAACACTGCATATTTAGAGTCATAGAACATTATTAAACATTGCTAAACATATGTGTTTGATCTCCTAAATGGACAGTTCCAATGCTTAGGTACATCTAATAGCTCACAGTCTTATATATCTAAGATCTACAGTCATGTATTCAGATTGTGCACCACTATATGGTAGTATGAAAGCAGATATCACATGTTGGGAACATTGCAGTACATCCAGAGGCACCTGTTACAGCATTAGATGAGGAGTCAGGTGCAGAGTTATTGGAGAAAGAGGCTGCAGCAACACCCCATTCAAGTCAGTGATGGGCACAATACATTGTGGTATTGGCATACACTACTTCTTTGCCAGCACATTGCAGTATTCTCAAATAATCAGTGTATCATCAACAATTTGGGGTCATGATACAGACAGCACAGAAAAAGGTGATGCATGCACTGTCACACACAGGCTATGCAATATCATGTACTGACTGTTTCTACTTTGCATCAGATACTACCATACCCACAAAGGTTAAAGAATGTGCAGCGTAGGCAGATGTCATCATCTGGCCAGAAGTAGTTAGAGGGAGATGTGGTATGTATACATATGAGTATGATGTTAGGGGGACTCAAACAGACATTGTACCAGGAAATCTTCTACCTCTGTCAGTCACTTCTCTGTGGGTGGATAATTTCCTACAGTATGTTGGATGTATGCCTGAATGTCTCAAGTCTTGGACATGGCATGCAATAGTGTACCTGTTACTCTTTGCAGGAGAGGTACTGCAGTCCTATTGTTGGCATCCACATCACTGAGGTCCCGTACCACTCCATGCCATACCTAGTCCTGAAATGTCTTAACTATTTTACCTTTGTTCAGGATGCACATTCTGTGTGTGTGTGTGTGTGTGTGTGTGTGTGTGTGTGTGTGTGTGTGTGTGTGTGTGTGTGTGTTTGTGTGTGTGTGTGTGTGTGTGTGTGTTTTTGTGTGTGTGTGTGTGTGTGTGTGTGTGTGTGTGTGTGTGTGTGTGTGTATGAGTCTGCATGTGTGTGAGTAGGTTTTGCATTAACACCCCAGTCTCCTGCAATGTGAATTTTGCATTTGTTGCTTCTCTCTCTCATGAACCCATGACAAGATGAGTACACCTGTGGGATATATTTTTTTTGTATTGTGTATTTGTTTTCTTCCTGCCATAGATAGGCTGCTCAGACTGAGAAGTGTATTAAGTTCCTCCTAGCTTTTTTTACAGCTGCTAAGGAACATGACCACTGAAAGCCTGCCTCAGGAGGGCTGAATGCCTCTCCTGCCAGCAGGGTATGCACATTATCTGTATTACTGCAATGTGCAATTGCAGTTCTGTTTGTAACAAGCATGTATACTAATGTGTTCTATTATGCCTTCTTTCTTTTATTTTTCATCCTGCTATTAGCCCAACTATGGTAAAGGCAAAAGAGCAGCTGGGGCAAAGGGATCTGTGCTACCTGATGAGTCACCAGTCATCATCATTTTTGAATCTCAGCAGAGGGACAGAGGTCATTGGTTCATTGGTTTATAGGTAACTATTAGATAATCAGTCTGCAGACTGTAATAAGTCTCGCCAAAAATCCCTATTCAAAAGTTACCTCCAGCCTCAAGGAGGGCAAGACCCAACAGACCAGGGGAAAATTTGAAGCTGCCCATTCAGTTATCAAAGTTTACCTTGAAGGTGGCAAGGATGCTACTCCACTTAATCTGTAATGGAAGTTTCTTCCAGAGGTGAGGAACACATTCTGATATGAATCTATCAAGTTCCTGAAATAAGTGGTAGGAGTCACAGTATGGAACAGATGAAGAAGTGATGATATCAGAGCAAAAGCCAAAGTGGTGCCAATTGCAGAGATGGTCAAAATGACCAGATTGCAGAAGTTAGGGTGCATGTGTAGGGGAGCAGAAGATGATGTCATGAGGAAGATCTGGGTATTGCATCTCCACTCTCCATCTATCCCCCAATGTGCTGCTGAGCAGAGTGTATAACTTACATCACTGTCCACTTGCACTGTTATATTCATGTGTTTCTATGTGCACCCTGGCAACCTTTCCTTATTTTTAGCCCTAGAAACCACATTCTTTCTCAAAAAAATTTTTTTTTTATTTTTCAAATACATTTGAATGAATTCCATAGTATTTATACATAATATATTTAATAACTATATACACTATTTTCATTAGCTTGACACTATAACAGATCGTAATGTATACAGTTACTTTATAGGTATGTCCAATCCTTTATCAGAGTGTCTGATCAATTATTGTATATTGTCAATCAATGATAAGACATTTCCTCAAGGGTTGTTGATAACTGGCTTTAGATAAATTCTTAGTTCTTTAATTTTAATTTCCAATAATGCTTTGATCTTCAGTATGTGTAGAAGTCTTCCAAAGTTGGTATTGTGTTTGTATTTCATCTTCTTGTTATACACTTCCCTGAAAATGTAAGTATAGTGCATACTAGATACATGTTTGACCTATTCAAATGAGGACCTTCATTCACATTTAATAATACAAGAGCTTTAGTTAAATAAAATGATTTGTTAAACAAAGCTTGTAGAAAGTTATTAATACCATTCCAAAATGGCTTAGTTTTAACACAACCAAAGAAAATGTGGCTCCAATCTGCATTGTGTACTTGCTCACATCTCCGACCTATTCCTTTTATGGAAGAACTAACTTGACACTATCTGTTTCCAAACATGTATAGGGAGTGTAGTATGTGCATCCGCCATAAGCAGCCCTGCAGCACCACCTGAGACATGATTGCCATGTTTTAAGCAATATAAAGCAGTGCTAAGTAGCTTTTACCAATATGTAGTATATGCAAACAAAATTGCCCATGCTAACTAGTGCAACATCAGGCAACGTTGAGCAATGTTGGGCAAGGTCGGGCAAAGTTGAGCAAAGTCAGGTAAACATGCTCATATTAGCTTTACTGTCCCTTAAGCAGTCTGGTTGCCCAGCATGAGAATAAAAAGCAGTGACAGGGCTCAAACCCAGGATACTGTGCACTATAGTCACAGTACTGAACCACTAAGCCATGATAGCATTTCAGTAGCACAGAGAAAACAGGACAATTGTACAGTTATGCAAATGCAAAGAAATGCTGTAAAATGCCCCTAAGGAGGAATATGGGTAACCTCCCCCACAGGCCTATGCAGACAGAGAACATCAGGCCAGGTGGTGTGATGTGGGTTGTGTAGGCTATGAAGTCGCAATCTCATATAAGTGACATTGGTCGCTAAGATGTGTAGTACAGTAGTATGCTTCAAGCCAGTACGATAGGCAACAGTACAGACTGAAATGGTGTACCTTACATAGCAGTGCAGGCCTAGCAAATGTGTATAAGTGTCAGGTGAACCCCTCATCCTATGTACACCCACAGTAACAATCAGGTGTGCCCCCGGGTAGAAATGTACAAAGAATAGCTGTCCCCCCTGTATGTAGAATTGTTAAGTCTATGCAAAGTGTCTCATGGAAACCCTGCAGGCACAGCATGATCCCTGTTGATCTATGCACAAAGGTGAGCCCTGCTGTAAAAATACAACTTGCTGGGCATGCTCACACACAAATAAACGAAGCAAATGTCAGGCAACAACATACTGAAAGGTCGTACTGGGCATGCTCACACACTTAAATAAACAAAGCAAATTTCAGGCAACAACATACTGAAAGGTCATACTGGGCATGCTCACACACTTATGCTAAATTTTTTTTGTGCCTTTCAGATTTTCCCGGTTAGGGGTCGCCACAGTGGAACTTCGGTCCGCTAATGATTGGCAGTAGAGTTTTACGTGCTGGCTTGCCGGGCCTAATGCACAACCTTCAATGAAGGAACACCCGTTCATGCATGTCGCCACACAGAAGATGCTCTAACTGAGGATCGAACGGGCAACGTCTAACTGTGAGGCGACAACGCTACTGCAGCACCACCACCGCAGTCTATATGGAGGTGATAATAAGGGATCTATGGACAAATGTGGATAGTCATCTGTACTTCCAGAAACACATTCAGAAAGTTGTCAGAAAATCATGCTATGTGTTCACACAAACTGCCAAGGTCTGTGCATGTAGGTCAAAAGAGGTTCCCACTACTCATCAGACATCAGACCCGTCAGAGAGTACCACAACACAATTGTGATGAATTTGACTAGGCACGTTCAACCGCCAGAAAGACCACTGAAGTACCCTAACAAGAGGATTACTGGCCTCAAACAGTTGCCCCATGCAACAAGACTGAATATAACCCAATCTGTATTCTGTTGCATACTGTCTACTCAGGAGGTCTCTGCCCAACAGACAGGTCCATGTCATGGCTACACTCATATCTGTTCTGAGTTACAGCTCAATGGCACTAAATATACAGACCCAACTGACATTGCCAAAATCCTGGCAGATAGGATCAGTGTTAATTTTACCCCCATCTCACCCATGAAAGAGCACATCTCTATAATGGAAGACTGCAAAGTTGCTGTCATCATGGCTGCACAGGTAAAAAGCACTCTCCAAAGCCAGTATCACAGTGAACATGGGACCAGATAACTTCACAGGCTGTGTTCCACACAAACCACAGAACGAACAGGCACCACACTAATGTATCATGTGCAGTCATAGCCTCACCTCATGCTTTGTGCCTGCTGAATGGTACACAGTGACGGTTATCCCACTACATAAGGGTGGAGACACCACGGACCCCAGGAACTAGCGCCCCATTAGCCTGATGAGCCCGCTCTTCAAGGCCATGGAATGTATCATCATACAACATATAAAAAATTACATTGGTAATCCCAAAACCCTGGACCACAACCATGTTGGGTTTGTAAAATGCAGATCATGTCTCCTAAACCTGATAGATGACACTGAAGCAGTCAACAGAACCATAGACAAGGGTAAGGTGGTTCACACAGCCTATGTTGATCCTGCCATGGCTTACAACACCACCCAACACTCTGGAAATATAGATAAACCCACTAAACTAGGGATAAATTGCTGTCACAAGATGGGTTGCCAACAGGCTTACTGACAGAACACACACTGTGAAAGTAGCAGACTCCAAGTATGAATTTGGACCAGTGATGAGTGCAGTACCACAAGGTCCAGTCCTGAGTCTTGTCCTGTTTAGTATCTACTTCCCTGAAGTAAACTTTAACATGGAAGGTCTGTGGCTACTGAAGTTTCCAGAAGACTGCAAACTAGGAGCCATAATTGTAAACACTAAAGATGTGGACATCCTACAAAAGGGCCTCACTGAGACAGATGGCTGTTGTCAAAGCCATGGGCTCTAGCTCAATGCCAAAAGGTGCATTGTCATCCCCTTTGTTAAAAACTCTGTAGCCAAGAACTACAACATAGGCGGTAGTATACTTAACACTGAAAGTGTGACAAGAGACCTTGGGTCACAGGTGGACAGTGGACACAACTGTGATAATCACATCCCCACAGTAGTCAGAAAACCCTGCTATGTGGCACACCTCATCACAAAATGTGTCTCATGCAGAATAGAAGAGGACATTGTTCCCCACTACTCATCACTCACTAGAACTATAATAGAGTACAACGCCACTTTTGCTATGTACCTCACAAGACAACTACACAACTGGAAAGCCTGCAGAAATACCTCACAAAGAGCATTAATGGCCTGAAATACATGCCGTACACAGACCATCTCAAAATGCTCAATCTGTACTCCCTTGCATATCGCCTACTCAGATGTGTTCACTGTCTAACATACAAAGCTATGTCAAACGCAGAGCTGTTGGACATGCTCCACGTAAAACATTCACAATCCCTCTGACCTTCAGACCCAAACCCATGAGTGAAATACAAAAGGAAGGGGTGTACCCATTTACCTTATGGATACCCACACCTTCAGGTTAGTGGCACAGCATGAGGCCTTGGAGAACATGCAAGTGCAACTAACATTGGGCAAAGCTGCTCATCAGATTGTAGCCTGCTACAGATCACCTACCTTGTCTCAGGAACCTCACTCAGTATTCCTGAGAACAGTGCTTGATAGTTATTGCTGAAACACCTACCAAGGGGAGAAAATGCTGAGAGAAGAAAGGAGCCACTTTTAAGATTTTAAGTATTTTCTTCTACTTTTTAGTTTAAAATTACTGCTTTGCCGTCTACCTTTTGGCATTTTCTGGCTTGCTAAAGTTGATATCTGTATTAGAAACAGTATTTAGAACACATCTAGAGCCTGTTTACTGCATTTCCTGTGTTGCACTTAATTTAAAATCAGTTTTCTTAAAATTGCATTTTACTTGACTCTGGCCTAGCACTCAAGTGCAGGGTCATTTATTGCACTGTTCTGACTATTTTGCTACTTGTGTATATCTGCTACCTTTAAACTAAAACAAAAAAAAAAACAAAAAAAATCTTGCTTTTTTCCCACTTTCTGAAATTTAAGAAAGTTCAGTTACAGATTTGCTGTTCTGAACTGCTTGCAAGTTTCTTGGAGGCCAGTGCTTGCTTGGGCTAAAGGGAAGTCTCTGTGTTCACCAGTGGCAGTGGTTAACACTGAGCAGCCTGCCTGTCCCTGTAGGAGTGGCTACTGCCTAGAAGATGTAATTTTATTGGCCATTTTGGGTCAATTCCAAACTCCTTGATCTCTCTCTCTCTTAAAACCCTGCTGCTTCATGGTTTTGGCATCTTTCCAGGATTGATAGTTGTTGCTGAAGCACCTACCAAGGGGAGAAAATGCTGAGAGAAGAAAGGAGCCACTTTTGAGATTTTAAGTATTTTCTTCTGATTTTTTGTTTAAAATTACTGCTTTGCTGCTTACTTTTCGGCATTTTCCGGCTTGCTAAAGTTGATATCTGTATTAGAAACAGTATTTAGAACACATCTAGAGCCTGTTTACTGCATTTCCTGTGTTGCACTTAATTTAAAATCAGTTTTCTTAAAATTGCATTTTACCTGACTCTGGCCTAGCACTCATGTGTGGGGTCATTTATTGCACTGTTCTGACTATTTTGCTACTTGTGTATCTCTGCTATCTTTAAACTAAAACAAACAAAAAAAACCCCCAAAAAATCATGCTTTTTTCCCACTTTCTGAAATTTAAGAAAGTTCAGTTACAGATTTGCTGTTCTGAACTGTTTGTAAGTTTCTTGGAGGCCAGTGCTTGCTTTGGCTAAAGGGAAGTTTCTGTGTTCACCAGTGGCAGTGGATAACACTGAGCAGACTGCCTGTCCCTGTAGGAGTGGTTACTTCCTAGAAGCTGTAATTTTATTGGCCATTTTGGCTCAATTCCAAACTCCTTGATCTCTCTCTCTCTTAAAACCCTGCAACTCTCTTTTAGCACAGTCTTGCACACAGAGCAGCGTCGGCCATTGCCGCTTAAACAGGTTTAAACTATTCCCGGCTCCACAAAGTCTGCTCTTCACTTTTTCCCTTAAAACTGCTCTAAATCTCAAAATAAGCACTCTATTTTCATTCTAAAGCCCTGCACTTGCTCGTACAAGAAATCTCATAGGTAAACACTAATAAACTTAAGCACTACATCCTCTTATACTCCTTTTAAGCACTTGCTCCCTATTGGTTCTTTCTAATCAGTCAATAAGTAGTTCCCTATATTATTCAGGCATGTCCAAAGGTCAGTTTTGGGTTTACTCTCCAGTCCAGCTGGTGAATCTGGGAATCTTGAGGCAATGTTACAACTGCCTTATGTATACAGACCACCCTCTCCTCCTCCCAACAAGCTCAAATATATGTGAGAGATGCAACTATATAGCCAAACTGGAGGCTAAGCTCTCTCAACCCAGTACTGGCACAGCCCGTCAGGAGGAGAAGGTAACCACACACATGACAGATCCAGTCTCACATAGACCTATCGCATCAGCAAACCAAACACATAAACACACAAAAACATACTCGGAGGCTCTAAATAAAAATCTGCCTAAGCAGCAGAGACCTCCAAAGCAGACATCCAAGCAACTCCTACCACGAAACAATACCCACATAGCTCACAAAGTCAGTGTGCCACACAGTCACAGCCCTTAAGGCTAAACAACACACCTAATACACTTGTAATAGGTGACTCTATTGTCAGACACACTGACGTCCCACTCACCAGGCTGAACAAGGAGAAGGTCACTGTAAGCTGCCTGTCGGGTGCCAGGATCGGCCACATAACACAAGCACTCAGGTCACTCCAAAGCAAGTACAAATATGACTCCATCATTCTCCATGCTGGTGTGAATGACCTGAGACGTACCTCCCTGGACTACATGAAAAATTACATAGAGGAGCTCTTTGATCATGTAGCCCAGGCCGGTATGACCCTGACCTTGAGTAGCACAAAAGGAGGGGGAGTATCCATATTTATCAAAGATACCCACACCTCCAGGTTAGTGGCACTACATGAAGCATCGGAGACCATCCATGTGCAACTAACAGTGGGCAAAACTGCCTTTCAGTTTGTAGCCTGCTACAGACCACCCTCCCAAACACAGGAACCTCACTCAACTTTCCTGACAACACTGGAGAATATGAAGGTCTCTCCAAACACCATTATATTGGGTGACTTCAACTATCCAAGCGTTGATTGGGAAAACTACTCAAGCCCAAACACCCTCGCCCAACGGTTCCTAGAATTTATAAACTCAAATGCTATGGAACAACTTGTCACCACTCCCACAAGAGGGGAAAACATATTGGATCTGGACATCACCAACATGGGGTCTCTATGTTCCACACCAGAGGTATACCCCTCATTGGTAAGATCAGACCATAAACTAATCTCACTGGACATCCATATTCCGTCCCCACCCCTAGCCAAGGAAACCACGGTGAAGAACTTCTCAAAAGCAAACTTTACACTTCTCAAAACCGAGGTGGAATCCTTCAAAGCCCCCAGGCCAGTGGAAAATACACCCCAAAAATGCAGAATCCTTTACAAAAGCATTCTATGGACACCTACAGGAAGGCATGGAGCATGCTATCACAAATAAAACCAAGACTCACTCCTCCAAAGACAGGAGACCTGTCTGGTGGACCCCGGCCATAAACAAGCTATACAACAGAAGGAGAAAGCTACTACATGATAGAGCAAAATCCCAAAAAGGGAAGGCATCTCTGATCATTACTAGCAAAAAACTACGATCCCTCATAAAATCATCTAAGGCCAGCTTCAAAAGAAAAATTGCACAAGACACTAAAGATAATCACAAAGCCTTCTTTAATTATGTCAGAAACCTGGGAGGCAACTCCCAGATATGCTCTGAGTTAGTGCAAAATGACAAAAAATACACTGAACCCACAGACATTGCCAACATCCTGGCAGAAAGGTTCAGTGCAAACTCCCCCCCTTCCCCCCCAAAAGAGCAAATGTCTATCCCAACAGAGTGTAGCCCTCCTGAGATCACAGATGCACAGGTGAGAGCTGCCCTCTCCAAAGCAAAAAACACAGCATCAATGGAACCAGATGGTGTCCCGGGCTGTGTCTTACATGAGCTCCAAGAAGAACTAAACCCTCATATAAAGTCACCGTTCAATCTCAGCCTTACTACAGGATATGTACCCAAGGAATGGCGTACAGCAACAGTGGTCCCACTCCACAAAGGTGGTGCCACAACAGACCCCTGAAACTATTGCCCTATAAGCCTGACTAGCCTGCATCATCATGGAAATCATAAACAAGGACATTGGGAACCTCCATACACTGGATCCTACCCAATTCGGCTTTGGTAAGGGCAGATCTTGCCTCTTGAACCTGGTCAACTTCTTTGAAACAGTTTCCAAAGCCATAGATGAAGGGAAGGTAGTCCACACAGCCTACCTGGACCTCACAAAAGCCTTCGACACAATACACCACTCGGGCATCATAAATAAGCTCACCAGCTTAAATATCAACCCCTATGTCACAAGATGGGTTGCAAACTGGCTCAGGGATAGAACCCACATGGTCAGAATAGCAGGTGCCATGTCAGACTCTAAACCAGTTACAAGTGGCATCCCACAAAGCTCAGTCCTGGGACCTCTCTTGTTCGGTATATATTTCTCAGAGGTACAGGCTAACACAGGTGGACTATGGCTGACCAAGTTTGCAGATGACTGCAAACTGGGTGCCATAATCGACTCTCCGGCTGACACAAGCATCCTCCAAACAGGTCTCACAGAGATGGATAACTGGTGCCAGAGCCATGGCCTAAAGCTAAATGCCAAAAAGTGCATAGTCATGCTCTTTGGGAAAAACAAAGTGCCCACAAATTACCACATAGGTGGTAATCCATTAAGTACGGAAGAAGTAATTAGTAACTTGGGGACCCAAGTAGATAGCAATCTCTCCTTTGACAATCACATTGCCAAAGTGGTTAGAAAGACCTTCTATATAGCCCACCTTATCATGAAAGGATTCACATCTAGATCAAGAGAGGTCATTGTGCTTCTCTACTCATCACTTATCAGGCCCATAATTAAATACAATGCCACATTTGGGATGTACCTTACCCGACACCTGCAGCAACTGGAAAGACCCCAAAAGTACCTCACCAAGAGGATCAAGGGGCTGAAACAGATGCCCTATGCAGCTCGGCTAAAGAAACTCCAGCTCTATTCAGTTGCGTACCGCCTACTCAGAGGCGATCTGTGTCTGACATATAAAGCCATGTCCAACCCAGAATTAATGGACATGCTTCACCTCAGGAAATCCAAATCCCTTAGAGCTACATGCTCCAGGGACTTGAACCTCAGCACAGAAATAAATAGGACATGCTGAAGGGACAGATTCATATCCCAGGGGCTCCCCTCAATCTGGAACAAATTCCCAATCCATGTTAGGCAGAGCCCCTCACTGACCCTCTTCAAGAGAAATCTTGACGAGTGGATGGGAGATCATAAGTTTACCCCCGGAATCTCTTCTGTGTCCCTGCTTGACAGAGGCACAGTAAACTAACCTTAAAAGGGCTACCTTCTGTGACCTACTATACAGAGGCACAGTCAACTAATCTAAAAGGGTGGCGAAAGCCAAACACACTCTGGCTAGGCTTATAAATGCCCTAGGACAGATAGCCTAGTATCAACCTATGAACCTATGAACCTATGAAATATAAAGGTCCTATCAAACACTATTATATGAGGGGATTGCAACTACCCAAACATTGAGTGGGAGAATTACTCATGTACAATGTCCTTTGCCCAATGTTTCCTAGAGTTTAAAAACTCTAACACCCTGGAACAACTGGTTACCATGCCCACTAGAGGTGACACCATACTGGACATGATCATCATCAACATGGGGTACCAGTGTTCCACAACAGAGATAAAACCCTCGCTGGTAATATCAGATCATAAAGTAATCACACTGGGCATCCACATCCCGTCCCCCCCACCCAGCCAATAAAACCACTGTGAAGACATTTTCAAAAGCAAACTGCACACGTCCCAAGACCAAAGTGGAAAGTTCCAAAGCCCTCTTGCTATAGGATAATGGTATACAATCTGCCGAATCATTTACAAGTGCATCCTATAAGCATCTACAGGGATGCATGGATCGAGACATCACAAATAAAACTAAGATGCACTTCTCCAAAAATAAGAAAACAATCTGGTGGTTGTTGCCCATAAATAAGCTAGAAAACAGAAGGAGGAAACTAACACCTGATAGAGCCAACTTCACTAAAGGAAAGGCATCACTGATCATTATTAGGAAGAAACAATGATCGCTCATAAAATAATTCAAGGACAGTTTCTAAAGACAAATTGCCAAGGAATGTAAGAATAACAACCACAAAGCCTGCGGTATCTATACCAGACATGTAGGTGTCAAATTCCAAATATGCTGTCAGCTACTGACAAATGGCAAGAAATACACTGAACCAACTTTCATTGCCCACATCCTGGGACAAATTCAGTGTAAACTTCCCCCCATCACCCCAAAAGGGCCTGTGTCCATCACAGAAGGATGCAGAGCCCCAGACTTCATGGACATGCAGGTAAAGACAGCTCTCTCCAAAGTCAAGAACACAGCATCAATGGGACTGGATGGTGTCCCAGGCTGCGTCTTACACTAGGCCCAAAAGGAAATACACCATCACCTACATTCACTGCCCAGACTCAATCGTACCACAGGCTATGTACCCAAAGAATGGCATACACTAATAGTCATCCAGCTCCACAAAGGGGGTGCCACAACAGAACCTGGAAACCATTACCCTATATGTCTACTCAGCCTGGTCTACAAAGCTATTGAGCAAATTGTCATAGAACCCATAAAAAGAGACATTGGGGACCTCCAGACACTGGACTCTACACAACCTCACATTGTTAAAGGCAGATCCTGCCTCCTAAACATAGTTGACCTATTTCAAACAGTTACCAAGGGCATAGACAGAGGCAAAGTAGTCCACACAGCCCACCTGAACCTCACTAAGGACTTTTTACACCATTCCCCACTCTGTCATCATGGACACACTTACCAGCTTGAACATTAACAGCTATGTCACTGCAGTGGGTGGCCAAGTGGCTCACAGATCAAACACACATGTTCAGAGTTGCAGGTGCCATGTCCGACTCTAAGCCAGTCACAAATGGCATCCCACAGGTCTTGGTCCTGGGACTCCACCTGTTCAGTAGACAATGCTCAGAGGTACAGGCAAGCACGGGAGGAGTATGGCTGAACAGGTTTGCAGATGACTGCTAACTGTGGTCCATAATTAACTCTATGGCTGACACACACATCCTCCAGAAGGGGCTTACAGAGACAGATACCTGGTGTCAAAACAATGCCCCAAGCAGAATGCCAAAGAATGCATAGTCATCCCCTTTGGCTAAAACAAAGTGCAAACAAATTACCACATAGGTGGTACTCCAGTATGTATGGAGAAAGTCATGAAGGCCCTGGGTACACAGTTAGATAGTAAACTCTCCTTTGATGATCACATGGCCAAAGTGTTTAGACATTGCTTCTATGTAGCCCACCCAATGTCACCTAATGTAACCCACTTTGTCTAGTCTGATGATGTCACCATCCTACAAATATACCTGTGGAAAACAAAACTCACAGTAATGTGTATAGCATGTTGTGTAAATGCGTACACCTTTAGTATCATAAACCAGTTAGGTAGGGGTTTGAATCCTGCACTTGACAAGTGTGTGTGATCTCCTTGGAAAAGCGCAGCCCTTTTGGAAAGTAGTAAAACACCTTAAAAGTGGTATACTAATCTTGGTCAAGTCTGATGATGTCACCATCCTACAAATATACCTGTGGAAATGAGATCTCACAGTAATATGTTTAGCACTTCGTGTAAATGCATACTCCTGTAATATCATAGACCAATTAGGTAGGGGGTTGAATCCTGCACTTGTATGTTTGTGTGTCTGTTTGTGTGTGATCTCCTTGGAGAGAAGCAACCTTTTTGGAGAGTACTCAAACACCTTAAAAGTGGTATAGTAATCTTTGTCAGGTCTGATGATGTCACCATACTACAGATATACCTGTGGAAACAAAAGCTCACAGTAATGTGTATAGTGCATCATATAAATGCATATTCCTGTAGTATTATAAACCAGTTCAATAGTGGTTTGAATCCTGCACTTGACAAGTGTGTGTGATCTACTTGGAGAAGCACAACCTTTTGGGGGAGTACTCAAACACCTTAAAAGTGGTATACTAATCCTTGTCAGGTCTGATGATGTCACCATCCTACAAATATACCTGTGGAAAAAAGAGCTCACACTAATATGTATAGTGCGTCCTGTAAATGCGTACTCCTGTAGTATCATAAAACAATTAGGCAGGGGTTTAAATCCTGCACTTGCCTTGGAGAGGAGCAGCCCTTTTGGAGAGTAGTAAAACACCTTAGAAGTGGTATACTAATCTTGGTCAAATCTGATAATGTCACCATCCTACAAATATACCTGTGGAAAACAGAACTCACAGTAATGTGTATAGCATGTTGTGTTAATGCATACTCCTGTAGTATCATGAAGTAGTTAGGTAGGGGTTTGAACTGTGTGTGTGTGTGAGCCACTGTTTGTCAATGTGTTGTGGGTTTTGCTTTTACTACTGTATGACATATCAGTATGACAACAGTATGTGCATTGCACGTGAGGTAGCTGCGTGGCAAATACATATATGTACATGTGACATCAATTATTGCATGTGTGGGAACGCTGCTTTCTCCAAGAACACATCTGTCATATTTTCCAGAGTGTGCTGCTGCTTTCCAGACCTTTAGTCACATCTGTATGCTTGTGACAAGGCCAGCCACTGCAGTGATCCCTGGCCTAGGTCATCCGTGTCACACACACTCATTACGGTTTCTATTGAATTGTGTGAGTGAGGGTTTATAGCCGAGGTATATGTCAGACCTGTTCAAATGCAGCAAAGTCTGTCAATGATGGCTATTTATTATAGGTGTACAACAACCTTTGTGGATATGCATGCAGACCCCTTATTGCTTATGTGATCCACCGAGGGATTTAAAAATACCTTTGGAAATGTGATTATCAAAGGAGAGATGACCTACCACTTGGTTGCATGTACACATCAGTACCTGTTCTTCATGTTGGTGGCTACTACCTATGTGGTACTGTGGGGATACTATGTTCCGTAAAGATGGATGACTATGTCTTTGGTTGGCTTATAGCTTTACAGCATGGGTTTGACAACAGGGAACTGTCTGTGTGATACCCTTGTGGAGGATGTGTGTGTCATCTGGAGAATGCATTATAGGCCACAGTATGCATTACCAGACATGGACGGACATATCCCTACTGTGATTGCTTGTACCTAAGAGAGCTATATGCCAAACAGGAGTGGTCTCAGTAATGGGTGCAGGTAAATACCCCTGGTTACTGGCATAGTATAATACCTGAAGGATCCAAATGTTACTGTGTGTCCTACATCTGTGTGTCAGTTGTCAACACATCATCTAACGATTGGTTATTGTCAGGCTGTTGAAGTTATGTATACTACCAGAATGCAAAACAATGACAGATAGTAACAGTATCATCCACAGCACAGTGTCAAACCATATCATACACACATGTGTAGTCAAGTTCCGAAATGTGTGTAGTACAATGCATACTGGCCACCAATAGAAACTATGGAGTGTTACTCTGTAATACAGGGCATGTCACTCTGCCCATGTAACCACTATGCACGTACATGCAGACAGTGTACCTCCACCATGTTCACAAATGCACACCTGAAAATCTGTGCCACACACATCCCACACATACTGTCCACTCTCTAACACATGCTGCCAATACTACACACATCAGCCAAGTGGCACGTGGGTGGACAATACACTATTGGAACTAACCCTGGTGTAAACATTACTACATTGACAATGATAGCTTAAATACATCATGCCTGCTCAGCTACACCTTCAAGCATATCATTACACTCTACAATGACAACATGCTAACATTGCTATACTGCTATAAAGTCACCCTGTGCATCAGCACCATGGTAACCTGTTCCTGCATCGATGTTACAGATGACAGGAGGTGGCACAGGTTTCATCATATGCACAGGCTGTGTTGTTGGTTTGCCAGAGGCCTACAGTGAGCCATACAATTGACATGTATGTGTGTGTGTGTGTGTGTGTGTGTGTGTGTGTGTGTGTGTGTGTGTGTGTGTGTGAGGGCTAAGAGTACTGCTATGGGTCAATGTTGATGTAATGTGTGCAGGTATGTGTTAGCCCTAGGTGTCTTGTTTATGTGTGTGTGTGTCTGCATGCACACAGTTCCACCATGTGGCTGCCATATATGGGTATTTGTGGGACAGCCACAGATTATAACTGCCAGGCTTTACAGATCACCATCTCTGGCCATGGATATGGTACCTGTGCTTGGCAGGGGTGCTACTGACACTATCAGGTACTAAGCCAGACTGGGTACTATCCCCAGAGGTAGATGGATGTACACTGGACCCAGGTCCCTGCTGGGACTGTCCAGAGCCACGTGCACGTGGTCTTCTAGGACGGTCTATGGACAGCCCACCCCCAACATTGCTGGGGCTGGTACTGGCACTACAGTAGCAGCTGTGACTTGAGGGACGTCCACAGTGACTGCCAGCTGCTGATGTTGCTGGCATACGTCCACATTGACGACTCAACCATCCCACACTGTCCTGAAACATGGACATGACATTGCAGAGGACATCTAATGTCTCACCCCAATGTCTATCAGTGACCTCAGTGTAATTACGGATGGCACCTGCTAGGTCATGGATACTGTCAATTACAGCGGTGTTATGTGCCCTCTGTGCCCTTAGTCCCTATCTGGTGTACTGTTCCATATGTGCCTGTACCTCCATGACAGCCTGGAACATGCGTGAGGTTGTAAGACTTCTGGCACGTCTGCCAGTGGCATGATGAGCAGCAGTGCTCCGACGAGAACCCCTGGACATCTGCCTATGTGGTACCCTTCCAGACATCTGGGTATGGCTGCTGTGTCAGGATGCATAGATACCACATTGTCCTGGCCAATGCCAGCTGTACGCTGTCCCTCAGCTAAGGGTATTGGTGATGGATGTATTGGCAGTATGACTGTGTGCATGTATGGGGTGGACACTTCTGTACTGTCGATTGGTGGCCCAATGACAGACCCTGGCAAACATGCCTGGGCCTCAACACACCTATCATCATTATCACTATTATGCTCAGTGACATCAGTTTCCCTGCTGCAGTGAACCAGCCCAAACTCAGCACCTGTGAGAGGAAGACAGGAAACACACTTTACGACGTGTACATGATGTCGGCACACATGCACACATGAACACATGAACAGATGAACACATGAACACATGCAGACATGCACACATGCATGCATGCATGCACACATGAACACATGAACACATGAACACATGCACACATTAACACATGCACACATGAACACATGCACACATGAACACATACACACAAATACACTCCTCACTAAAACAGACACACACACACACACACACACACACACACACACACACACACACACCACCAGCAATCCAGAACATACTCAATATCGTGTGATGATGGGGTACAGTATCACAAGCCAAACATTTATATCAAACGTGTCAGCATACAGTACGTGTGTTGCTCAACAGCATGCAGTGTGAGTGTAGACAGCCCTTGCTAATAATAGTATACATGACTTTGATGCATGTGTGTTTTTGTTCAGTGATTGGCCTCACACTGGAACGCAATGTGTACATGGACACAACATTGCTGTGCAAGTATTAAAAGCTCTGCAATGTCCTGTGCACCATCACTCACAGGTATACATACCATGGCTGGATGTGTATCTGTGTGTCAGATAGATATCCATTTCTGATTATAGCATCTGTGTCTTTAGCAGATAATTGTGGGCACAGGATTAGCACATGCATGCTATGTATACACACAGGATGAGTGGTGCATGTATACCTGATGGAATACCATTGCTCAACATAGCCATTGTACAGTGGTTATGGTGAGTGTAGGACATGTTGTGGACATGCCAGTGCCAGCCATGACATAGCATGCTACAACACAACTGCAACATTGAACATCACACATACACAGTGTGTGTCATGTGACCTATACACGCAATAGCATTACAAGACATTTGTGTGTCACTTTGTACAAATGGTGATTGCTATGCATATTGTGTATAGGTGCATATGTTTGCACACACACAACATTGAGGTGCATAGCAATTAATGATATGTGTAGTACTGTGGCCACTGTAACTGGATGGGGTGTAGTGCCATGAGCCATCATGATCACTCAAGGCTACTAATGTGTGCCTGATGGGCACATAGCATGCTGTACCTGAACTGCAGTACCATGGCTACATTTGCCATTTCACAGCCAGTTGTTACATGGGTTTGTAAGGTGCCCAATAGGGGGCATTGCCTAACATGAATGTGGTATGTGTTGAAGAGTGTTGCACAGCCACATGAGAGGCCTCTACCCCTCAGGTATATTATGTGTGCTGTGTGGATGACATTTGGGATACTAGAGTGTGACCTTACAGCGGGTGTCTGAATATGCCATGTGTAGCATGTTAACGTGTACTGCGTATGGCACAGTTATGTATGTTGTGTGCATGTGTATCAACTCTGCCTATCCAATGTCCACTACAGTGTTGCCACAATTGTGTGGGATGCTCTGTGTATTGCATGTGTTTGAGGCAGCTACTCACATTACTGAGATGTGCATAGTCTCACAGCGAACATGCACAGCATGCATTATGCGTAGGTGTGTGACGTGTACATGGCCTACACCTCACCTATGACATGCACATTTAATTAGCAATATGAAATGTAGAACACACTCACCAGCATGGGTCTGCTGCCTTGCTGTCACACCAGAGGGACCTACAAGGATATGAGACAGTTTGTCAGTGGCAACAGCTGTGGCATTGCTACTGTGTGTTTGCAATCTTACAGTAGTACAACAGTTGACAGTCACAGGCCGGCAGATTATATTCCTAATTATTATTATTGCACAACACTAGGCACCACATCTTCTAACTGCACAGTACACATCTCACATAAGCATGATCTACCAATAGAGGTAACAGTAGTGTACAGCTATGCCATGTTACCTGCATGCTCTGTGTCAACTTGCTGGGTGGCTCCAGCCTCCATGATGGTACATGTTAGTTGTTGTTGTTGTTGTTGTTGTTGGCTAGGATCCACCTGGCTCAGGAGCAGCTCCTCCACTCTGGTGAGGGGGGGGGTGGATGGCTACCCCACCAGCTGTGGCAAGCTGTTGTCTACGGATATCAGACGCACACTGCCGCACATGTCTAATTAAATCACTGCAGTGATGACGTACCTGCTCATATGTCCAGTTATGCATGCCTATGTCATTTACCTTATGGACAAGATCTTGCCACAGTGCAGTCCACTCATGCTGGTACTGGCTGGTTCTTGAGAACAGCAGGGCATAGTACTGAACCAAGGTGGCTGTAATCAGTTCCTTTTCTGCTGGGCTATATGAGGGATTACGATGGTGGGCCATGAACCTGGAAGACAATAAAACAATATGTGTGAGCAAGTCATATGGCACACTTAACATTCTACAGTACAGATATCAATTAACTGCCATATATAGCAACCTATTTGCTGTCAGAGAATATACACTTTCAATACCACATATCAGTGCTCAACCCACAACTGCCTTACAGTGCCTGGCACACTCTATATATCAAACCATGTTTTGCACAGCAACAAAGATAAACCAGTATGTAAGACTATACAACAGTACATGGCACACTGTATGCGACACAATGCACCACCTAGCCACAGGGGGTATATATCAAGCTAATGCGCAACGTATCATGTAATCCATTGCAATGATTCTAAAGTCCTGTTACAGTATTACCAGTATACCACACTAGTCATTGATGACAAACCCCTGCCTAACATATGTGCGCATTCATTAATATAGGTGGCATACTGCTGTACTAGACTATACATGTTGCTAGATATGCACCCATATCCTGTAACACACATATGATCGAGGCCATGGTACAGGCATACACACACACACCAGACATACATACCAGACAAAAAGGTATGGCAACCCACATGATCTTTGCCTGTGTACCATACAGTACTGTGTGTCAGTAGTTGCAAAACCTTATGCCTGAGGTATGTCATCTGTGAGGACTACGGGGAACACACAAAACAGTGGTTCCAAGAAATGTGGACATACACCATACTGTGCTGTTTAGGCATACAGCTTCAGGTAGCACTACAGTTCATACAGGAGTTGGATTCACCAGCAGTAACACACAATAAGCATACATGTACTGCTGTAGCCTACAATGGGACACCCAAGTCAACATCAACGGACTACTTCAGACCATATGGCATACTGCTTTTTCTGCCTAGCAATAGCATACACATATTTTACTGGGATCACAGCTAGGACACATAATGCCATGACAGAAACAGTTTCCCACTTAGCTATCACACATGTACAGTACTCAGACACATTCACCAACACATTCACCATCACACTCAGTCAACCTCACATAGCAATTATTGCAACAAGTACATGTGGTTCTGTAATGGTTCATAGGTAAGTTATAGGCTATTGGCCCTAGGGCCTATAGATGTCTAGCCATACGCTACCCTGGCCTTTGACACACAGGTAATTTCATTTCATGTGGCCCTGTCAAGCAGAGCCCCAGAGGTGATTCCCGGGGTATATTTCCTATCTCCCATACAATCATCAGGATTATATATGACGACTGCTAATTAGGAGATTTGAAAGGTTCCTGGAGTTCATAAACTCAAATGCTATGGAACAACTAGTCACCATTCCCACAAGAGGAGAAAATATACTAGACCTGATCATCACAAACATGGGGACAAAATGCTCCACACCGGAAGTATATCCCTCATTGGTGAGATCAGACCATAAATTAATCTCATTGGAGATCCACATCCCGCCCCCACCCCCAGCAAAAAAAAACACAGTGAAGAACTTCTCAAAAGCAAACTTCACACTTCTTAAGACTGAAGTTGTATCCTTCAAGGCCCCCGAGCCAGGGGAAACCACAACCCACGCTGCCGAAACCCTTACAAATACCTTCTACGAGCACCTCCAGGAATGTATGGATCAAGCAATCCCTAATAAAATCAAGACCCTTTCCACCAAAGGCAGGCGCCCGGTCTGGTGGACCCCAGCCATAAACAAACTCTACAACAAGAGGAGAAAGCTACTACATGACAGAGCAAAATCCCTAAAGGGAAGGTATCTCTGATCAATACTAGCAAAAAACTACGATCACTCATAAAATCATCCAAGGCCAACTTTGAGAGAAAAATCGCTAATGACACAAAAGACAATCATAAGGCCTTCTTTAGCTATGTTAGAAACCTGGGTGGAAACTCCCAGATATGCTCAGAATTAGTCCAAAATGATAAAAAAATCACTGAACCCACAGACATTGCCAACATACTGGCAGGCAGGCTCAGGGCAAATTTCTGCCCTCCCCCCCAAAAGGAGAGATATCTATCCCACCAGAGTCTAGCCTCCCAAACATCTCAGATGCCCAGGTGACAGCTGCTCTCTCTAAAGCAAAAAACACAGCATCAATGGGACCGGACGGTGTCCCCGGCTGTGTGCTACACGAACTCAATGAGGAACTAAACCCACACATAAGGCTGCTGTTTAATCTTAGCCTTACTACAGGATACATACCCAAAGAATGGCGTACGGCAACTGTGGTCCCACTCCACAAAGGCGGTGCTTCTACAGACCCTGGAAATTACCGCCCATAAGCTTGACGAGCCTTGTCTGCAAAGCTATGGAGAGGATCATAATGGAACTCATAAATAAAGACATTGGGGACCTACAGACACTGGATCCTACCCAATTTGGCTTTGTCAAGGGCAGATCCTGCCTCTTGAAATTGGTCGACTTTTTCGAAACAGTCACTAAGGCCATTGATGAGGGTAAGGCAGTTCACACAGCCTACCTTGACCTAGCAAAAGCGTTCGACACAATACCCCACTCGGGCATCATAGAAAAGCTCACCAGCTTAGATGTAAACCCATATGTCACAAGATGGGTTGCAAACTGGCTCAAGGACAGAACACACAGGGTTAGAGTTGCTGGTGCCATGTCAGACTCTAAGCCGGTCATGAGCGGTGTCCCACAAGGCTTAGTCCTGGGCCTCCTCTTGTTCGGCATTTATTTTTCTGAAGTGCAGGCAAACATAGGGGGATTGTGGCTGACAAAATTTGCAGATGACTGCAAACTGGGCACCATAATTGACACTCCATCAGACACAGACATCCTCCAGAGAGGTCTCATAGAAATGGATAACTGGTGCCAGAGCCATGGCCTTAAGCTAAATGCCAAAAAATGTACAGTCATACCCTTTGGGAAAAACAAGGTAACCCCTAATTACCACATAGGTGGTAATCCATTAAACACGGAAGAAGTTATCAGGGACCTGGGGACCCAAGTTGACAGTAACCTCTCTTGACACTCACATTGCCAAAGTGGTTAGGAAGACATTCTACATTGCCCACCTGATCATGAAGGGATTCACATCCAGATCAGGAGAGGTCATTGTACCCCTGTACTCTTCACTTATCAGACCAATGATTGAGTACAACGACCCATTCGGAATGTACCTTACCCGACACCTGCAGCAGTTGGAAAGACCCCAAAAGTTCCTCACCAAAAGGATAAAGGGGCTCAACCATATGTCATACGATGCCCGACTGAAGAAACTCCAGCTCTATTCAGTCGCATACCGTCTGCTCAGAGGTGATCTGTGCCTGACATACAAGGCCATGTCCAACCCGGAATTAATGGACATGCTCCACCTCAAAAAATCCAAATCCACCAGAGCCACGAGAGCAAGAGACTTCAACACGGATATAAATAGGACATGCTGGAGGGACAGATTCATCACCCAGAGACTCCCTACACTATGGAACAGAATCCCAGTTCATGTGAGGCAAAGCCCCTCACTGACTCTGTTCAAGAGAAATCTTGACGAGTGGATGGGAGATCGTAGGTTTACCCTGGGAATCATCTCTGTGTCACTGCTGGACAGAGGCACAGCAAACTAATGGGTATAGTATTCTCATCCTAAGGGGTGGTGAAAGCCACACACACTCTGGCTAGGCTTATAAATGCCCTAGGGCAGATAGCCTAGTATGAACCTATGAACCTATGATAGGTGGTTTGTTCCAGAGTATGGGATGTCTCTGAGATAAGAATCTATCCCTCCACCATGTGATGTTTATTGCGGTGACAAGGTTTAGGTCCCTAGAGTGTGTAGCTCGTAGGGATTGTGATCTGTTTACGTGGAGCATGTCCAACAGCTCTGGGTTTGACATAGCTTTGTATGTTAGGCAGAGGTCACCTCTGGGTAGGCGGTATGTGACACAGTCTAGCTATGGTTTTATGAGATGGTCTGCATAGGGCATCTGTTTGAGGCTGGTATTACTCTTTGTGAGGTATGTCTATGTCCATTCCAGTTGCTGTAGATGTCTTGTGAGGTACATACCACATGGGGCATTGTACTCTATAATGGGTTTTATGTGTGTGGAGTAGAGGGGAACACTGACCTATATTTCCCTGAATGACACACCTTTTGTGATGATGTGTGCCATGTAGACAGATTACATGACTAGTGTGGCACTGTGATTATCAAAGGGGAGACTACTGTCCACCTGTGTCCCATGGTCTCTTATAACACCTTCGGTGTTAAGTAGACTACCACCTAAGTGGTAGTTAATGGGTACTGAGTTTTTGCAAGGAGGGATGCCAATGCAGTGTCAACATTGAGCTTGAGTCCATGGCTTTGTCACCAGGCATCTGTTGCAGTAAATATGACCCTGTCTCTCTCTCTCTCGCTCTATATATATATATATATATATATATATATATATATATATATATATATATATATATATATATATATATATATATATATATATATATATATATCTATATATATATATATATATATATATATATATATATATATATATATATATATATATATATATATATATATATATATATATATATATATATATATATATATATATATACATATATATATATATATATATACACACACACACACACACACACACACACACACACACACACACACACACACACATATAAACATCCATTGGTGTACACATAGATATACATATAGGCACATATACAGTCCACCTTTCATGGTGGGAATATCAAGTATGCGAAGGTTATGAGGTATATAGTTATGTCATAATATTGCACAGTGTTGTGCAGAATGCATTGAAGGTGTTCTCAGCCCATGTAGCTTTAGCAGGCCTCACTGGCTGCAACACTGCAAACCTGACGAATCATACCCACAGTGTTTAACCACCACATGTCATATACCAGCACTGTATGCAGTCTTGTTTGCCACACACTACAACCTACATAGAAATATGCACATAACAACCTTCAACAATATATATATGTCCATCTTTCACAAACAGTTGCAGTATGTCTCTTGCTCTATGCACATGTACAGATGCTAATATATCTGACAGACAGATCTCTCCGTATGTGTGTGCCATACACACACAAGGATCCCATTGTTGTAAGTCCGTGTACCTCATGGCTGACCTGCTGGGCCTTGCTGCAACATGAACAGATGTCACATGTGAGCACACAGTAATATTAGAGGGTGTGTATGTATATATATATATATATATATATATATATATATATATATATATATATATATATATAGCTGCAAATGCTAGATTAGCGTACTAGCCTGGTACAGCTGTTGCCAATGCTAAGCTACACGTTAATATGGCTATCATGCATTTGTTACTCTGTCACATCCATGTTTATATAACTGTATGCGCTACTCCCCCAAACAGACATTGTACACACTACTGTATAGAACACAGATAACATGGATCAGATGTTTGACATTTAATGCTGAACTACATATGTCGCAGTCATATCCCACTGGACACAGCTACACACTGATTTCTCCATGGTAGTAGTTATGTAGGGCATCTGTGCATAGATACGTACTGCTGCCACATATGGATGATTCAAACTATGTGAAGTACTCTTCAGAAACATGTATTACATGCCAGTAAATACATATATGTTACATACCTTTACTTTGTATGTGTTTGTAGTAGTCACTTCCATGTGTTTTGTACACTTTTTTTTATATATCTTATTTTTTTTCAATATATATTTTTTTCAATATTTTTTTTTTATATTTTTTTCAATATATTTTTTTCAATATATATATATATTTTTTTCAATATATTATTTTTTTTCAATATATATTTTTTCAATATATATTTTTTTCAAAATATTTTCTTTTATATCTTTTTTTTTCCTGTTGCTGTGGTCTGTGTCTCTCTGTGTCGCTGTCTCTCTCTCTCTCTCCGTACCTGCACTGAAATGATTGCATGTGTGGACAGCAAGTACAGCGTGCATTTATAGGTATCTGCACATGTGCATGTGATGGCCTCTGCACCAATTGTTGGCCACCATTTGGCAATTGCATGCAGCCTGCTGTTTGGTACTTGCAGTACTCACTGTCGTAGCAACCAAATGCTATAAATTGCTATGTCAGGTAGGCGTAGCCCTTTCAGCTTTCCAAAGTGGAGACCATGCTTGTTTGCTGTGGACACCGTTGTGTAAGAAGGTTGGTATACTTCTTGTATCTGATGCTAGGGGTGTAGCCAGTGATTTGAATGTTGTACTCAGACCTGAATGTTGCCACTTCCAGTACACAGTTGTCAGGGTAGAATTGTAGTCACCCCTACAAATGCTAACAGAAGATACATGGGAATATGTAATTTCTTTTCTACTTATACAATTAGCTGCCATACATACATAGTTATTGAGATGCTTTCATTTGGCACATGAACTGTTTGTGAACTGCTATACTGTGGATATTAATGTACTCACTTCTGCACAGTTTGTGTTTTTTTTTGTTGACATTAGCACAGGATGCTCATGAAAACTGGACAATTCCAGTACTGAGTATGCCTACCTACATCCTTGCTGGACCTTGAACACACAGGTATTTTGTACATTTGGGTGGGGATTGTCCTGCTATGATACTGTGTGGGGGTTGTAAAGTGCTGCTGTAATATTATTTACTGCTAAAATGGCTGGTTCTGTTATCACAGTCATGAAATGCAAATCCACAACAACTGCTGGTAAAGTTCCACAGAACAGGTTTTGTGTTATGGCATTCTTATCTTTCCTTTACATTCACTCATTCTGATGCATGATATATATATTTCAGCAACAACCTGCAGTATATCTACTGTGGCTTAGTCATACTTTATGCAGTCTAGTGTGTCCAAGGTCCGGGGTTCGAGAGTGACAGTGGTGTTTTATTTTGCTGCTGAGCAGAAAAAGGCCCCTCACATGCAGGGTGACTAAGGCACTTTTAAGCAGTTATAAGCGGGTTTGCGCAGGTTTGCGCTTAGCAATACTTAGCTAAGTGCACACAAGCGTAGACTCGCGCAAACCCACTAATTACTGCTTAAAAGTGCTTACTCCCGCCAACCCCCGCGCTCATTTCTTTGAAAGAAAAGAAAATGGGGAGATAGGACAGTGGTGAAAAGGGGGCACAAAGAGGGAAAGACAGGAGGGAAAACAGCTAGGGATGTGCAGGATGGGTGTAGGGAAGGTCCATAGCTGCCCATTTCTTTAACAGCAACAGCTGTGCATATACTAGTAATTTGGAGGGAAATTTGACACCTTCCACCCCTCAGAGAGGGGTGAGGACAACGAAGTATATTGTACTGCCAATTAAATTTCTGTTTATGTGTCCAGTGGACATATGTGTAAAATGGGCAGCTATGTATGGGGCATAATTTTTTTGTGGGAGCAGATTGCCCATTTTTTTTTTCAGGTGAGAGTAGAATGTGGGGTAGGGGAAGTAGGTATATCTTGAGAGGTAGGTTGGGGAGGTAAACAGACAAGACAAACAAGACGAATACAGGGGCAGAATATGACACATGGGGTGGGTGAACACAATTGACGGGGAGGATGCTTGGAAGTCGCAGGCCCATGAGCCCATAGATGGCAACAGTGGAACTGAGATCCCCACCCATGGGCAGTCACCAATGCACCTTCACAGCCCAGAGGGTGGTTGTGCTGGGGTCTGCGTAGGAGGGGCAGGCTCACCCATGAGTCGCACCACTCTTGCCTCGAGCTGGCGTAGAGGATCAGCAAATGAATGCTCGATCTCCCTATGCACCACAGCCCGGACCATTTTGAGGGTGATAGGTGGCCCTCCTCTGGCCACGCTTGCATGGGGGGGACGAGCCCCATCCCCTGCAGGGCTTCTACCTGAAGGTGGTACAGGACCAATGGAGGAGGAGGTCCTGGGCTGGACACCGGACCTGCTGGTGCCAGGTGCCATCGCAAGCTGAGGTGGGACAGGTGGGTCCACTGGGACCGGCCTTCCCATACATTCTATGTTTAGGAAGATTTAATGACAATATTGGTTAGTAATAGCCAACAGCATTCCAATTTAGTTGTAACAGCATACAGTAGTATTCCCATTAACCCAACACACCAAAGTTCCAACAGTTGAAAAGCAAGCATAACGCATGCATATATAGAACAACAGTGGACATTCCAACAGCATGCAGGATTGATTGGTGGCAACAGACCACCAAGATTGTGGTATGTGAACAGGGCACATGCATCAAAGTAAATGCAGATATTTATAAACCAATAGGACATGTGTCCCAACAAATGTTATGAGATTAGACATACCCATTGAGGTGTGGAATTGCATTGTTTATGCACATACAATAGGGTGTAAAAAGATACCTCCATTAACAACTTATATATACTTATAGTTTACACTACATTCCTGTTGACTGCAGTTATATATCCCCTACATGTTTTATTACACTAGGCAATGTCCGTTAAATTGTGAAATGGGTTTTGCTAGTTCTTGATATACCTGACCTGTATCTGACATACAAACTGTCCAGGATGCAGATGTTACTGATACATATTTATATATTTCATTTATATTTATATATCTACATATCTGGATGTGTTCAGGTGACATTATCAGGTATATTTTAACAGCCCCCTACATTTCTAGCAGCACACTGACATTTCTGGGGAACACAATAACAAGCTACTCATATGCCAGATTAACCTGTACATGCCGGCCATGAACCGACAGTTGAGGACTGTATATATGCTTAACAGCTATTGGCACTCTCTTCATCCACTTTATATGGTCCTACCCATGTGTGGGTTGACTGCGCTTAATACAACAGTACTATTTCTATAATGCAAGGATACAACAACATATCGAAGAAAGTGACACAGACACACTCCAGGAATTATACCTTTATTAATTACATTACACACTTTTCTAGTGGCTCTCTCATTTATTTGATGTATCAGTGCATGCAGAGGACTTTTATTCAAGATGTATTATATGTTTATTAATGGGTTACAACACCTTTTCATGCTGTCTCACTTATTTTATATAACAGTACATGCAGCGAAGTTATTCAAGAATTATTATACCTTTATTAATGGGTTACAACACTCTTTTTTAGGCTCTCTCACTTATTTTACATAACAGTACATGCAGAGAGGTTATTCAAGCCTTATTATACCTTTATTATTGGGATACAACACTTTTTGTCAGGTTCTCTCACGTATTTTGTATAACAATACATGCAGAATAATTACTAACCTGCCTGGTGGTGCAGCCTTAGCAGCCTATCTGCATAGGCTTGCTGATCCACAGCATGGACACCTGCAGCTATGAAGTAAATGAAGTGATATTGAGACATATACCTATTCATACTATCGACTACAATAACAATTCATACATACTTCATTCCATGGCTACCTACACAGTGCTGGGGCATTTGTCATCCCATGGGTCTCCTGTATCCATTGGTTCAGTTGGTCCTGCTTGCATCTCTTCAGGTCTGCATGGTGGTGTCTGACCTGCTCACCAGTCCGAGGGACACCTGTGGCAGTGGTGAGTTCATGTGCGAGACGGTTCCAGGCTTCCGCTTTGTATTCAGTGCCCTGGAACTAGCCCTGCAGGAGTCTGGCATCATGATGATGGATGAGGAGCCAAACCATCACTTTTGACTCCTCAATGCCCCACCGTTGCACTCGAAAATGGGAGACCTCTCCAACACCAGCCATTGCTGCCTGCAGATGGGAGCTACAACCAGTTATGGCAAGTATTCCCACCTATGGAGCTTAAATATGCCTAATTTCCCACACTTATTTGCGATTGACCAGATTTGAAAATTCTCAGCTAAGTGCACACCTGCTTAGCACTGAGTAAACTTTGATTAATATGTATATGTGTGTTGACAGTGTATGAACATCAAATGCTGTCATGGCTTAGTGGTTCAGTACTTTGATTATGGTGCACACTATCCCGGGTTCGAGGCCTGTCATTGCTTTTTATTTTACTACTGGCCTGACCGGCTAGGAGGTGTGGCTGTGTTTAGCCGACTTTGCTCACTTTGCCCAGTGTTGCTCTACATTTACCGACGTTGCCTGACGTTGCACTAGTTAGCGCGGTGTGCAGCTTCACGCAAACATGTTTTGTTTGCGCTAGTTGGCATGATGCGCAGCTCCACGCAAAACTATTGCGCTAGTTAAAGCAGTGCTAAGCTATGAGCAATTATACTTAAATATGCTTAATACTGGTAAACTTTGCTTAACAGTGTTTCACATTGCTTAAGATACATTACTTATGTATTTATCAGTATGCATGACCATTTCACCTTCATATATATATATATATATATATATATATATATATATATATATATATATATATATATATATATATATATATATATAAAATATCATTCACTACTACATAGGCCATTTCAATGCATTTTATTAAAATTTAAAAGGTAAATGTCAGGAATTATTTTTATGCACAGATTTACTACAGAAAATGGGAAGGGGAGTGGTGGGACTCGAACCGGGAATGCCTTCTCTTTGTGCGAAGGCTCTACCACTATGCTATTGCTATTTGACTTAATTTGCATATAACTAGTTTATTATCCTCTTCAATGTCTAAACTGCTAAGTGTAGCTAAGCAATTGGCAAACCCGCGCACACACGTGCAAATACGGGCAGCTATATCGGGAATGATAAAAAAAAAAGTTTTACATTTTATTATATTTGTACAGTGGTTTAGAATGTGGGGGAGTGTAGTGTTTGGGATATACACATTTGAGCGGACTCGCTCATGTCTGGTGACATTTGCAGTTTAGGCACTTGCAGGGGCATGGATATTTGGACTGCTCGGCAGTCTGACACGCCCCCTGCACTCATGCACGCTCCATGTTAGCCTTTGAGTTGAGTCAGCGCGCCCTCATGAATATGCATGGCGAGCTGACATCATACTCTTAGGCTGCAGTTTTAGAGGATGGAGGATTAGTGAATCCCGGCCAGTATCTTTTTAGGAAAATGTTTATATAGTTCCATAATTATGCCATCTATACCTGGAGCTTTATTATTTTTACCCTCTTTTATTTTATCTGTAATTTATTTGTAGGCTATGAGTGCTTACACATCTAGTTTTAATGTTTTTGATTTTGTTTATATTAGAACATTTTTCATCTAGATTTAATTGGTCAAGATGTATATTTTCTTTTTGGAAATGTTCCATATAGTGATTTCTATAGGCATCAAGAATGTCACCTATATCCGAGATATTTTTCCCTTTCTTTTCATGGAAGATAATTTTAATGTTATTAGCTTTTGATTGTATTTTGATTCTTGTGGATAAATTATGTAGATATTTGGCAGAAGTGGCGAAGGTATTAATTTTTAGTTTTTCTAAAGCTAAACTAGTTTTATGTGTTAGAATGTTGTTGTATTTATTGTTTAATACATCTACTTTCTTTTTCATCTCCAAATGGTGTTGATTTTTTTTTCAGATTTTACTGACAAAGGTTTGGACTGTAGCTCTAATAATTCAGAATCCCATTCTCTGATTTCTTTATACCAAGGTAGGGTTTTACCATATATGCAAGCTTTTAATGAGTCCCATATCATTATTTTATTTATCTCTGTGGTGTAATTAATAAAGAACTGTAATTCAGATAATAACCAGGGTTTGAAATCTTTAATTTTAGTTATATATGCAGGAATTATGGAGTTAAAGATTAATGGTTTGTAACCATTTTGAAGTTTTAGTATCAATGAATTGTGGTCTGAAAAGGGGCAGCGAGTGATTGAGATATTAATGATTTTAGAGTGTAAGTCATGGGCAGTAAATATTTTATCTGTTCTAGTTTGGGTACCAAATCTGTGATCTTGATAGGAAAGCAACAGCGATTTATCTTCTTTAAATTTGAAAGCATCTACAAGATGAAATTATTCTACCCACTTGTTTAAAGCTTTTGATACAGCAGATGTATGGAGCAGACTTTTATTTGTAGTTACAGAAATATCAAATATACAGTTAAAATCTCCTCCTAATATTAAGCTCCCTTTACAATTATTGGAAATGAAATCCAAGTGTTTTTTAACAGTTCCTTTTTCAATGCCTGGGAACCAGTATAGATTGGCTAGAGTCTATATTTTGTTGTTATATTTAACTACTACTAATGCCATAAGGCCTTCTTTATCTTCATACTTATAAATGATTTCTGGGTTAATCAGATTTGTTTTCCATAAAATTGTTACCCCTTTTGTCTTTGTCTTACAAGCTGGATTGTACCAATATCATACATTACTTAGGATTCCATTTGTAATTGTCATTTATTTTGAAATTAGTTTCTTGAAGGAAGACAATTTGTGCTTTGTTCAGTTTTAAATATTTTAGTAGATTTGGTCTCTTGCCATTGGTATTTAAAGATAATAAAGTTAAATCCATCTAAAGTTATTTAGACTATGTTTTTTTGTTTTATTGTCACTATTAAACATTTTGCTCTGATAACTATAAAGTATATGTTCGAGCTTTTAAAGGAAATTATCAGTTTTATACTTTGAGTGTTTACCAGTAAAGCAATGTTTTGGTCAGGCATACTAAAAATGTTTTGTGAAATAACAAATTTAAATTAATAAATGTTAACAAAATTAAGATCTGCACTAGCCATGGAATGAAAATCATTCCTAATTTGATGGATAAACCTAAGTCCATCAGATTATCACTCATACCTTGCCAAACCAGAACATCTGAGCTCCATAAATAGAATTATCATATGGAGAATATTTGTAATAGGATTAAGCAATATTTATATTATTTTGAACAGATATAGTACTATTGTAGATTAGACAGAATTCTAATACAATATAAATGCCTACTTATTGTGTAAGCAATTAATATTTACATGGAAGATAGATGAGATGCAATTCAGTCATAGTAAAGTAGGATGTATCATATATAAAACCTCAGTAAAAGATTATAGCACACAGCTATTTAACAGATTCACCCTTATTGATGAAGTCTTTCAAAACATATTACTTAATATAAATAGATGGTAATAATAATATCTATACCTAATGTTTATAATGCAATGTATTTTACTGGATATATCAGAAGTTATATTTTATTGTTTGCCAGCATTTAAGTAATCACTTTGTTTGTTGCTAACTTACTTAAAGCATCAAGTTTGTTTTATGTGAACATTGATGAAAGTTAGTGCATTTTAATTATCAGTAAACCATCATCCCCCCATTTCCTACACATAAGGATTTTCATAGTCATCATTTCTTATTATAAAATGAGTGAAATTATAGGTTAAAAACAAATTCATTTATTGTGATTAATGATTACAAGTTCTCTTTCCATATGCATAAATTGCCATTTTATGGCATTTGTGGAAATTTTTTAGATTTAAATGGCAACATTCTATTTTGTATAATCAGCAACAGTTAGACTGAGTGATTATTGTCAATTTAATACTATTTGTTCAGAATGTGATTGTTACATCTTGTGACATTCCTGGTTCAGGCTTCTATTGTTTCCCTTGAACAACTTTGTCAGTCTTGATGTTATGTATAAAGCATTATTTACCTTGGTAACAGCTTAAGTATTATGTGTGGTCAAGATGGGTTACAAAACCACAATTCAAGTTAAAGCAATTATATGACTTGTTATGTATATTTACTTATATGAGAAAATCATCATGCTTCCCCTTGATGTTCAATATAGTGTATGCCATTTAGGACAAGTTAAAACGGTAGTGTTATTATACACAAACCCATCTTATTAAACTGAATGTCTATTGTCAATTTAATAGTATTTGTTCAGAATATGATTGTTACATTCTGTGACATTTCAAGTTCAGGATTCTATTGTTTCTCTTGAACAACTTTGTCAGTTTGATGTCATGTATAAACATTAGTTAACTTGGTAACCACTTAAGTATTATATGTGGTCAAGATGGGTTACAAAAACTACAATTCAAGTTAAAGGAATTGCATGACTTGTTATACATATTTACTTATATAAGAAAATCATCAGACTTCCCCTTGATATTCAATGTAGTGTATGTCATTTATGACAAGTTGATACAGTAGTGTTATTATACATAAGCCCATGTTATTAAATCCTGTCTTTATTATCTAAATTCAGCAGACTGCTTCATCTTATATGACACATATATTTTATGTCTAGCTTTACTAAAATCATATATTACATAACTATTATGCATGTTTTTTTTTGGCTGTTGCTTAGTTATTTTTATTTTATTTATTTATTTTATTTTACATTTGTTGACCGGGCTAGTCTAACTGGATACATGTCCATTTTCAGTAGAGGCCCGGGGAGAAAAGCTCCAGGAAAACATTAATAAAAATTAATAGAGGATTTACAGAAACAAATATAAACAGTAGTAATTGTTACATAAAAACATTAAAACCAAAAAAATTGATAACATTTTTTTTTTTTTTTTTTTTTTTAACAGAAGATGAATTACTCTTAGTAAATGTAGCATAATGAAAATCGTTTAAGGGTAGTCTACTAAAGAAAGTATAATATACTTGTAAACATTGAATTTATATGCAAACCTTAGTATATAGAAGCATTATAGGAAGGTTGTAGTAGATGTAGGTTGAAAGTTAGAGTCAAGAAAAAATGTTAGAAAGCAAAAATAGGAGAGCAGTTATGTACATAAGAAGGGTAAAAGGGTGAAAGTGGACCCAAGGAAGTAGGAAGATAGAAGTGAAGGAGGTAAGCAATTTAGTCAGGGTTTGTGCAGGGGCACAACCAGTGTGATTTTAGGTGAATTTTGAGTCTTAGTTTAAAGAGAGACAGAGATGGTAGTAGAGTTAGATCTGTAGGTAGAAGGTTCCAGTGTTTGCCAACAGTGTTTGAGAAAATTCTATCACCTGACAAGTTGTTAGACTTCGTAGTACAAACAAGTAATCTACTTGAAGAGCGTAATGAAGTTAGATTAGTATAAGGGGTGATAAGGTTAGCAAGAATAGGAGTATTTTTAGGTTGATAAAAGATTTTGTGAGCAATGATGAGTTGGGAAAATGTTAGCATGCTAGGTAATTCAAGCCAGTTGAGCTGCTTAAGATTAAGACAATGGTGTGTCATGTATGGATTGCTGGTAGCAAACCTGGCAATATTGTTATAGGCGTGAGAAATTTTGAGGAGGTTAGTTCTTTTTAGATTAGTATAAATTGGTGAAGCATAGAGAAGTGTAGAGATTAAGTGAGAGTGGGCAATGGTGGTTCTGGCCTGAGGAGTAAGGAAAGGTTTGATTCTGTATAAGGAACCAATTTTTCTGTTGACTGCTTGTATGGTGTTGTTAATGTGCATATCATAGGTGAGGTTGTTGTCGATTGTGACTCCTAAAAGTTTGGTAGATTGTTCAGGAGTTATCAGGGTGCCTTTGCTAGATACAATAGAGAGATCAATAGGAGAGGACCTACTGGTAGGTGGAAATAGCAGAAGTTTAGTTTTTTTGGCATTCAAAAGAAGGCAACATTTTAGGAACCATTCTTCAACTATGTTAAATACTTTTTGGGTTATGTAGTGGAGTTCAGAGGTGGAGTTAGCAGAGCATATAAGTGTGGAATCATCGGCATATTGAATACAGGTGGCTTCCAGGACTGCTATGTGAAGGTTGTTGATAAATAGTGAAAAAAGAAGGGGTCCTAGAATTGAGCCCTGGGGGACTCCTATGGAGACTGGTAGGAGGGATGATAGTTTATTTTGCCAGAGAACTGCTTGTTGCCTATTGTTAAGGTAAGATTTGAACCATTGAATAGCTGGGGGATCAAGAGCAAGAAGTTCAAGGGTATTTATAAGTAGGGGATGATTGACCATATCAAAAGCCTTTGACAGGTCGATGAAAAGAGCGGAAGAGAGGGTGTTGTTATTACAGTTCTTATTGATGGTATCTGTGAAGGATAGAAGGGCAGTGGTGGTGCTGTGAAATGGCCTAAAGCCATGTTGGCAAGTAGCCAAAATATTGTGTTTAATTAAGTGGTTAAGTAACTGATGGTGAATACATTTTTCCATGACTTTAGCTAAGGGTGAAAGAAGAGCTATTGGTCTGTAGTTAGAATAGTCAGTGGATTTACCACCTTTATGCAGTGGGAAGATATGGGAGACCTTCCAGATTTCTGGGATGATACCTTCATTAATGGTTCTATTTAGTAGGATGGATATGGGAATGGCAATGGATTTTGCTGCTATTTGCAGATACTCAGCAGGTAATTGGTCTGCTGAGGGGGTAGAAGGCTTAAGCTTTAGGAGGATTTTGTAGATAGAGTTAGTAGAGATAGGGTGAAATGTGAAAGTTGGTAAAGGTATAGAACTGTGGGAAGGTAGCCTCATGTTATCAGTGGAAAGCTGACTTGCTAAGGACTGGATGGTCTCTGTAAAGTAAGTGTTAAAATTATTTGCAGTTTGAAGTGGGGTATTTTGATCAGCATCATGAGGAGATGGTGTGCTACAGTGACCAGGTTTAAGGAGACTATTGATGCTTGACCAAAATTTCTGAGGTTGCTTTTGGTGAGTTTGTTGAAGCTTACTATAGTAGTTCTTTTTGTCAGATAGTATAGCCTTTTTTGTCATATTTCTCAATTGTCTAAAGGTTTGTCTATCAGGGGAGGTTCTGTTAGTTCTCCAATTATGCCAAGCTTTATTTCTAAGTAGTATTTTATTCTTAGTCTCAGGTGTTAGCCATGGGGCTGGTTTGAATTTTACTCTAATAGATCGTAAGGGTGCATGCTTATCAAGGATAGCAAGAAATTGAGAGTTAAAATATGTGACAGCTTCATCAAGTGGAAGGGTTTTTACAGGTTTCCAATCGCAAGCTCTAAGTTCATTTTGGAAGAGTTCAGGGTTGAAGTGTTTCTTAGACCGAATTGTTCTATAGGTTGGAGTGATGAAGATATCATTTTTTTGTCTTATTATGTAGGTAAGCATATGATCACTAAGATCGTCTGGTAAGGTACCTACCTTATAAGTACTTGGGTCTTTATTTGTGAGTATCCAGTCTAAGGTACTCTCTTTTTTTGTAGGTTTGTTGATTCTGGTTGTTAAGTTGATTGTTTGAGTAAAACCATGGAGATTAATATGAGTGGAGGGGTTAATGGTATTAATGGTTTTCCAGTCGTTATTAAAGTCACCTAGTACTATTGTTTCCTGTGGGTAGGTTGTAGACAGCCAACCAAGAATATCTTCAATAATTATGTTGTTATTACCAGGGGGTAAATAGAGACAAATTACATAGAGGGATTTGTTAGGGTTAATCTGCAGTTTAGAGATAAGGATTTCAGCCTTATTGTGCAAGGGTGGGATGTCATTAATAGAGGAGATCTGTAATCCATTTTTGTAAAGGAGTGCAACTCCTCCTCCCTTACGCTTTAGGCGGTCCTGCCTCAGAATGTTGTAGCCAGGAGGAATTATTTCATTATCTTTGATTCCTGGCTTTAACCATGTTTCTGTGAGGCAGAAAATGTCAATTGAGTGAGTTTCAAGTAGAGCATGAATGTGGGCAATTTTGTTGTTGATACTGTGAGTATTGAGGTGTGCTATTAGTAGGGAGTTAGTAAGTTTGTTAATTCTAGTCTGGTTTAGGTCAGATGTGCAGTGGTTATTTAGTGAAGCTGCTATGGTAGGGCCTGGATTAGGGTGCATGTCCCCATCCCTTAAAAGATGCTTTATGGGTGAGGATATGGGGTTGTGTGAGAAGTTTATCAGAAGTTTCCATTTCTTTGTGTTCAGGTTCTGAAGCTTTATATGGATACATTGATGGTATTGAGGTGACAAATAACAGGGTGAGGAAATGATGTTTATGTGTTTGTGGGAGTAGACTACATTTATTGTGGTAATATGTCTTGGAGGGAGGTTAGTGAGGAATAAATTGGGTTTCTCATAATGGGTGGGGAGATAGGCAGAGGTTAGGATAGGTAAGAAGATAGTTAGAAGTGAAAAATTGAGAGTGGGGACTTTTGATATAATATGCATGCTTAAGAGATTGACAATATGAAACTTCTGTTGTCTGGTCGGAAAGGGGAAAAGAAGGCCAGTTAGGAAAAGGAAGAAGATCTGTAAGAAGAAAGGAGTGAAACTGGTTGGGAGTGAAACAAATAGCAGTAGAGAGTACTAGTGACAGAGTTGTAGGAGGAAGGTGTGGTTAAATGGAGGATGTAGATTGGCTAACAAAGTAGGTGGGATGAGGAAGGGGTGTGGCTTAGTAAGTATAAAGGTAGGACCACTGGGGGTGGGTGAGATTTGGGGGTAGGGTAGGGAAACGGAGTGGGCAGACACAAATGAATGAGGAGTTGAAAGGAGACAATCAGAAATGCAGGTAGCTATAGGTAAGTATGTAAGAGCAGTAGGAGGGAGGGTTTGGTAGGATGGAGGATAACCAGAAATGGGAAGGTGAAGTATAGTGTCAGGGGTAGAATCAGGAGAGGGGTAGTGAGTGCTGAAAGGGATAAACTGAAGGAGAAATAAAGAGAGATATAATAAAATGTAGAGGTTAGACAGAGAGAGAGTGAGTGTAAAGAAAAGAATAAGGGAGAGGGATAGGAGTGCCACCTAGTGGACAACAGTAGTATAGGAGAATAGGGGAAGGTGTAGGAAAGAACTTGCTAGTCAGGAGCTCTGGAAAATCTAGTGGAAATGAGTTGGGACAGAGAGAGTAAAGGGTGCAGGTACTATTTGGTAGCTAGAAAAAGGAGGAGGAGGGTGGGGGGCTGCTGAAACTAAGTCCCAGGGTAGCTTTAGAACACTGGTAGGGCAGATATTAGAGGCCTACAGCACAATAGGTATGATTCAAATAACCTACTTTCTTCCTTCTTTAGTTAGAAGATATCAGGAAATACAGTCAGGTAGATGCAGCCAAAGCAGTTTGGTCGGGCCACAAGGTCACAAAAAAGCTTGAGGTTAAGGACAGGTTCAGGTCCGTGTTGAGCCAGGAACTTAGGTGAAGGAGGGAGAGAAATGTAAGGGTAGAAACAAAGGTTAGCACAGGAAGCAGTGATACAAAGTGTAAAGACTGATATAATATATCTATACACACATTGTTAATGCATTGCAATTTAGTACTTGTAGGCTAATGAACAGTGTTACAATAGATAATATGGCTACAATTAAAGAAAACCATTAGGCATTACATTTAAGACAAGACAGTACAGGAATGCAGGCTAGGATGTAAGGACTAAGGTATTGTGAGTGAGCCTTCCAAAAAACAGCAGATAATTTAAGTTGCAATTAATTTAAAAAAATGTCAAACAGTACAGATTAAAAACGCAGTCTTAGCTACCCCTATAGTGTACTTAATTCGCAATTCCTGAGCAGCTATTTGTAGGGAGTGGGGATAGCAATGCACAGTGGGTAAAAATTAAATATTGTGGATGAGCTTGGAAAGGCAAAATGGCTGTTTAGCCCCGGAATGCTTAGTGGTCAGTGTGGTAATAGTGTGAAACATCATACAATAGCTGCCGTACCCAAAGGAGGCAATTAAGAACACAAAAACAGCTTTGTAAGATATTATCAGGACAGCTACAATAGCGCTAATGCGTTCATAATGGGCACTGACACTGTGATATTTCCAAGCACTCTGGCCTCATCTAGCGAGGTGTAGTAGTGTAGAAATAGGATTGGTAATAGAAAAGGCTAGGATGGGTGATTCAGATTGTTTACTGAGTAAAATTAGAAATACTATGCGTGTTAAACTTCCAGGACATTAACAGAATAAACTGAGAATAGTAACACAAGCTCCTAGTGGGGGAGAGCTAAAAAAGCTCAAAACACGCTAGGAAAGGTCAATAACGAAAGTATGAGTGAGAGCAGTCTCACTTATGTGCAAGTTAAAAGTTTTAACATTAAGTTTGGCAAATATAATGTTGAAAGTGGTACAGACCACCGCTCACTAATCGTGAGATGGAACAGGTACACAGCGTAGTCCGTATTCCTTGGACTGGATGTTAACTACATGCCAGTATGTAGAAAAGACAAGCTCCACGTGGGTGGCGTAGTAAGTAATTGGCGACCGCCCTGTAATGTGTAGATCTGACTATCGCTGTAGTTCAGTGAGTAAAAGCACATTGGCAGAAATAAAAAAAGCACTGTTTAGCAAATAAATGCACATTGGCAACAGTAGTAAAGAACAGGATAATCTGCTCAGGACTTACAACCAAGCACAGTAATGCAGAAGCAACTAAGTACACATTAGCAAGGCGAGATAGCTATAAGCAAGCAACAGAGGTAACCACAAGTTTAAAAGCAATAATTCCGCTTAAAGCAATCAGTGACTAAATACACATTTACAAGGCATCATAGCAGTTTGCTAACAACGGAGGCTAGCGAAGTGTAATAGCGGTAATTCCGCCTGAAGCAACCTTAAACAATTAAATACACCAATAGTGGTTTAATTATGTAGTTAGACACTCGGAACATCCAGATTTAGCAAGTAGTAGTGCCCCAGAATCAACCTTCCAGTGAAAAAAGGACGCTGGGCAGGAGCAGACAGCAGCTGAGGACCCACACGCGTGAAAGGAATAAAGGAAGTGGCGTGTGCAGGATAGGGGGTATTAGTAACTTCCTAGAGGGATACGGTCAGAGGAATAAGGGAGGGGAGGAGGAACAGAGGTAGGTGGGTGGAGCAACAGCTAGGTAAGCACTTGGCAATCCCTAAATTAGGATGATTGACACAGGACTGGAGGAAGGGAAAGGGAGAGAGGATGGGGAAGATTAGGATAGAATAGAGACTGAAAAGTAGATAAGGGCAGTAAGAGACGACAGGCAGGGGATAATAGACACAAATAAATGAGGAGTTGAAAGGAGACAATCAGAAATGCAGGTAGCTATAGGTAAGTATGTAAGAACAGTAGGCGGGAGGGTTTGGTAGGATGGAGGATAACCAGAAATGGGAAGATGAAGTATAGTGTCAAGGGTAGAATCAGGAGAGGGGTAGTGAGTGCTGAAAGGGATAAACTGAAGGAGAAATAAAGAGAGATATAATAAAATGTAGAGGTTAGACAGAGAGAGAGTGAGTGTAAAGAAAAGAATAAGGGAGAGGGATAGGAGCGCCACCTAGTGGACAACAGTAGTATAGGAGAATAGGGGAAGGTGTAGGAAAGAACTTGCTAGTCAGGAGCTCTGGAAAATCTAGTGGAAATGAGTTGGGTCAGAGAGAGTAAAGGGTACAGGTACTATTTGGTAGCTAGAAAAAGGAGGAGGAGGAGGAGGGTGGGGGGAGGCGCTGAAACTAAGTCCCAGGGTAGCTTTAGAACACTGGTAGGGCAGATATTAGAGGCCTACAGCACAATAGGTATGATTCAAATAACCTACTTTCTTCCTTCTTTAGTTAGAAGATATCAGGAAATACAGTCAGGTAGATGCAGCCAAAGCAGTTTGGTCAGGCCACAAGGTCACAAAAAAGCTTGAGGTTAAGGACAGGTTCAGGACCGTGTTGAGCCAGGAATTTCTTCCTTCTTTAGTTGGAAGATATCAGGAAATACAGTCAGGTAGATGCAGCCAAAGCAGTTTGGTCGGGCCACAAGGTCACGAAAAAGCTTGAGGTTAAGGACAGGTTCAGGTCCGTGTTGAGCCAGGAATTTCTTCCTTCTTTAGTTAGAAGATATCAGGAAATACAGTCAGGTAGATGCAGCCAAAGCAGTTTGGTCGGGCCACAAGGTCACAAGAAAGCTTGAGGTTAAGGACAGGTTCAGGTCCGTGTTGAGCCAGGAATTTCTTCCTTCTTTAGTTAGAAGATATCAGGAAATACAGTCAGGTAGATGCAGCCAAAGCAGTTTGGTCGGGCCACAAAGTCACAAAAAAGCTTGAGGTTAAGGACAGGTTCAGGTCCGTGTTGAGCCAGGAATTTCTTCCTTCTTTAGTTAGAAGATATCAGGAAATACAGTCAGGTAGATGCAGCCAAAGCAGTTTGGTCGGGCCACAAGGTCCCAAAAAAGCTTGAGGTTAAGGACAGGTTCAGGTCCGTGTTGAGCCAGGAATTTCTTCCTTCTTTAGTTAGAAGATATCAGGAAATACAGTCAGGTAGATGCAGCCAAAGCAGTTTGGTCGGGCCACAAGGTCACAAAAAAGCTTGAGGTTAAGGACAGGTTCAGGTCCGTGTTGAGCCAGGAATTTCTTCCTTCTTTAGTTAGAAGATATCAGGAAATACAGTCAGGTAGATGCAGCCAAAGCAGTTTGGTCGGGCCACAAGGTCACAAAAAAGCTTGAGGTTAAGGACAGGTTCAGGTCCGTGTTGAGCCAAGAATTTCTTCCTTCTTTAGTTAGAAGATATCAGGAAATACAGTCAGGTAGATGCAGCCAAAGCAGTTTGGTCGGGCCACAAGGTCACAAAAAAGCTTGAGGTTAAGGACAGGTTCAGGTCCGTGTTGAGCCAGGAACAGTGAAAAAAGGACGCTGGGCAGGAGCAGACAGCAGCTGAGGATCCACACGCATGAAAGGAATAAAGTTATTTGAGAGACCACAAGCTGTAATGCTTATTCCTTTTATTAGCTCCTTCCAAGCATGTTTACACAGTCCATAGACTTTAAATTATGAGACCCTTCTAGTTTCTTATTTGTTATAAGTATATTTCCATCCTTACATACACACATATCATTACTTCAGGCACAGGCAACAATATCCATCCAGTTTACCAAAATACCATTCACTACTTCATGTGGTGTGTTTCCAGGCTATTCTTAAAATATCCAAACCAATAATTACCTGTTCCATTGTACCACCCTGTTTCATGCAGTGGCCATTCTGCCAATGAACAACTCAACACACCTTCCATTCCCACAGATATTTCCACGAAGGAAATCTGATGACTCTCTAGCACTTCTTGGCAATGCCAATCACCCCTAGAATCAGCTATCTCCATATATCCAACACATCCGAGCAAGCTCACCTCCCAGAGCACTTCAAAGGGTACTGCACAAGACCAAGTGCTCTTAGTCTTTCAAAATAACTCAGACTTCCACTCTTATGTACGTCCTTAATGTGTTTGGACCAAAATACATTTTAAATATAAAATTGCGCTTATTATTTATTTATTTTTTTAAATCAAGAATCAACTTAATGAGCTAAACGAGGTGTTGGGAGACCATCTATATGTGTACATGTGGTTTTGAATAGCTCTTTTATTATATATATATATATATATATATATATATATATATATATATATATATATATATATATATATATATATATATATATTTTTTTTTTTTTAAAGCAAAAACATTGTCAAGAATCATCTCAGAGGCTCCTCAGAGCCATTAAGCATTATCGTCACTCTGTCTCCATTACCATAGCAACCTGGGAGCATCTGTTTCTGTTAGTGTGTCTATGTACTGCATACCAAAGGCTCGCGATACACCTCACTGCAACTTCACTCCTAAATTCTCTCCCTTTCAGCGAGGCAGCAGCTAGTAAAAGAATGGAGAGCAAACAGATCAAAAAAAAAAAAAAAAACAAACCCTCCCAACAAGCTGTCACAACAAGAGATAACACATTCTTCAAGCCTTCCCACCGCTAACTCAGCAGATGTATAAACATAACTATTCTCTGCCAAAATATCCCAAATCACAGTTTTATCCACAACCTCCCCCCGGATCCAGGCTAAAGCAAGAAAGGTCTCTTCCTAATACACAAGCATCAGTAAACCTTGATCACAAGCCACAACCCACAGCTTCCCAGAGATGAAAACGGCAACATATAACAGCTGCCAGACACAGCTGCATCCACACACACCATGTCAGGCTTAATCAAACAGCACTCAAAGCTACAATACCTGCCATAATTGATATTAGCTATGTTTAGACAGAATAATAATGAAATTTGTACTAGCTGCCAGACATGGCTGCATCCACGCACACCATATCAGGATCGGTCAAACAGCACTCGAAGCTATGATACCTGCCATAATTGATATTAACTATGTTTAGACAGAATAATAATGACATTTGTACTAAGAGCTTGCTATTATTCAACCAGATTATACATGATATTTCTAAATCATACTTTAACTAAAGAAGGCATTAGTCTCCATGACAGCATTTTTCAATTACTGTTACTGCTATTATATATGATGTTAATTTGTTACATTTGAATCTTAACTCTGATGAATGGTACCTTGATGAATTAGTTAATTAATTACTTAAATTATTGTAAGTAAAATCAATGAAAAATAAACAAGATAAGTATTTATTGAGTTCAAGTAGAGGAATAGAAAATTCTATGTTTATATTATGGGTTGCTTTGTTTGGCTTATATATAATGTAAATAGTTACCCATCTTGAGCTACCTTTGTGAAGAATTACTGGACTCTTTGAACATTCTGAATAAATCATTACTGTTTCTCAGTTGTTTAAGAAACCCTCCTTTTTTAAAATAAAAACAGATGACAAATGATGTACCATATCAGTTGATACTTTGAGAGATGTAGTTGTAATAGTTATTTTTTGGGACAGTTATCTTGGAATCAGTTTTTTCTGTTTCTTGCTTTAGCATCAGTCCAATGATTTGTTTCTTTTATTCTTTTAAGAGTAGGGGCCATCCATTCCACTTCTTCTGGAACAGACACTATGTTGGTGTTTTTGATGAATATAGTAGCTTCTTCAAAGTCAATAAAGGTCCTCATCTCATTGGAAAAAGTGTTTTTATCTTGGCTGGAAAGGCCAGCTGTGCTTTAATGCTGTTTTGTTTCAACAGTTTTATTATTGGCCAGACTTTTTTTTCCTTTGTTCTAGTATTCTGAAAGAACAATCATTGTCAAACCTTATCAGGCTTTGATTGTATTTTAAGGGTGATTTTCTCCAAGCAGATTTTAATATTAGTTCCTTGTCCAGAAATGAAAGAAATTTTATAACTATGGATCTAGGTGGAATATTTGTTGAGTTAGAAGCAAGTTTTCTCAGTGCTCTATGCAAGCTTTCAATTCCAAATGAAAGTCCCTCTTTTATGTCTAAAATTGCAGGAATCCAGGTTATTTAGAATGAAATAATGTCTTCTCCTTTGGTGTTTTCAGGCAGACCAAAGATCCTTATGTTGTTTCTCCTTTTCCTGTTTTCTAAGTCATCTATTTTGTTAAGCAGTCATGTATTCTGTTAAAATTCTTTTTGGAATTCTTCCTCTTTGAGTCTCCCTTCAATGTAATTTAGAGAAGTCTCTATATTTGTTATTTTTGTATAGTGTAGCTGTAATAGTTCCTTAAGAGTATCAGTATGTTTTTGAGAATTTAATTTGTGGTTTTCTAAGTCATTTTTAAAGCCATCCAACTTCAAAGATAGTTCCTGTAAGGTAGATGTCATAAATTGCAGTTCTTTTTTCAAAGCAGCATCTGGATGAGAATTTCTTGAGCTGTTCATATTCAGTGACTCAATATATCTCCAAGTTACTTGATAGGAATATTTTGTATATCTCCACCAAAATTGATATTTATGTAGTTTAGTAGTTTAGCTATATATTTCTGATGTTTTAAACTTGAAAATAACAGAATTTTCCTATATTATTATACTAGTTTATGGAGCTCTCAAAATTCACTGTTCTCAGTTGGCCATCTAGGCTCCCCCAACATAAAAAACACATTCTGATGCTTATCTCTCAGTCCTTTTATTTGTTTTCTGTTCCTGTATAAAACATGTCTATCTTGCCAAAACAAGTAACCACAACTGTACATCCCTTGACTGAATACACTTTTGCTTTGCCATACCTTTCATTGTTTCATGGTCCCTGTTCTTGGTCCCCATATTGCGCTGTGGTTTTCACATTGTGGTTTTGGCTCTGCCAATTAGCACATCTTGTAAAATGTAGATTCTGTTGCTGGCCACAGGCTTCATTTTGTAGTTACTGTTAGTTTTAATTTCACATTAGCAAATATTCTAGTGGCATGCTCTATTTGGGTATATTTAATTATTCTGCCATTGTGTTGTCTATATCCACCTCTCCTAGAATGTTTTTGGCATTTTTTAAGTTTTCATCAGACTTCACTAAGATGACATCTGCATGAATGAAATTCAGATGCTTTATTAGTGAAGGTGCTAATGTTTTTGATGAAATCTAAATAGTCAATTTGATAAAGTCCAGAAATGGTAATTTGCTCAATATAGGAATTGATTTTATAATTCTGGAATGGAATTCATCTCACCAACGATAATAAGATAAGGTGGTAAACACATCTTCAGAGAGAAGACAGTTTCATTTGAGTTCACATTGTTTTAGGTAATGTTGACAAGGAGTAGGACTGAGTGATATGCATTCAGTCCAGTTAATCTGTAGTTTTAACTATGATGGCATTGTGTAGTAAATGCATTTGAAATGGAATTTTCCACACCTGTTTGTTGTTATCTCAAATATCTAAGACTGTGGGTGTACAAAATAAAATAATTAATTAATAAAAAAGGTATAAACCGTTGTGCAATTCTAAAAGTGCAATATCTCAGAGTATTCCCCATACACAGAAGCACAGGAATCTCACATTTTGTATATGAGAGTTCGTTTTATATAGGATTAGCAGATGTATGAATGACTCAGGACCTTATATTGAGGGTGCAAAACAGAATGTATCAATGAGTTTTGCAAT